>NW_010125443.1:0-28748 GCF_000699245.1 Pterocles gutturalis
GGAAGGGAAAAGGAGAACGGGAGTTCAGGCGTGATAACGTCCGGCAGGCTCTCTGTCGCTGCGGTTAAACTTGCCTCACCCTGCCTGCTTCTGTAGCAGTTTTGACTTGTGCGTGCCGGCGGCCTGGTGACAGCGCGCTGGGCGGGGACGGCTGGGAGGGACGGCCGCGCTGGCGGGAACTTGAGAGGAAGTCTCGTCTGAGCCTGAGATTTCCTCTAGGCCTCTGCCGCTAGTCTCCTGCCCTTTTACAACTAACTGACTGACACGGACTGGATCTCTCCAGTCAGTCTGGCCTCATCTGAGGTACAGCATCAGACCCCTCCATGGCAACTGCTGTGGCAGGCAGCAGTGCTGGTCGTAGGGGCTGTGGGACAGGGTGTTATGCCTTTCTTTCTAGTTGTCTGCGGCTGTACATGACATGCTCCTCACTCGGGATTTATGGTAGAGTTAATCCCAGACAGTTGGGATGAGAACTGTAGATGGTCTAACACAGAATTTTCAGGTCACTTCCCCCACCTAAATGCAAGGTAGACTACAGGGTAAATTCAAGATGAACACTGCTGTCTTTCACATTTAAAAATAAGATTAAACATAGCCTTTCTATACCTGATGAAAAATTTCCTGTCGTTGTCTTAGCTTTCACATGGTAATGTATCTATTTCCTGTGGTGTTTTTTTCTTAAGACAGTCCTGTGTACCACTGATGTTAAAACTAAATTCATGAACTCCACCCTTTTTTTTTAATTGTTATTCCCTATTAAGATACCTAATCAGCATTTGGATCAACCTATTAAATGTATAATTTAAAACTTATTTTTTAAAAGTCAGTTTTTTAGTACTACATACTACTGGTTTAGAATGAACTTTATACTGTTCTCCTAGAATAATGGCACAGGATGGTGTGATAAGTAGCTTAGCCTAAAAGTCCTCACTACTTTTAAGTAGTAACTTACACTCAGATGCTGACAAAAGAGGTCTCTAATTGTCCTTCATGAGTAGTCTGCAGTACTGGCAGTAGCTAGTACTATGTGCTTAAAATGTAAACAAAACCTTAATACAGTACCTAGCCAATTTTGCTGTACAGAGGAGTAAAATCTCTTCCCAAGCCCTGTTAATTATGTTACTTAAAACCCCAAAACCTGCACTCATGTTAAACATGATAAGCAAGAAGAATTCATTAATGAGGAAAGAGAGTTGCAGTCCTAAGGCAGCCAAGTTCTGTTAAAGTGATAATTTTTTTCCATGCTTAAATTCCATTCCTGCATCAAGAAACCATAATGTAGACTTTTGGATTTTGCAGAGCATAGTAATAAAGTAAATGTAATAGGGTAACAGGTTTGTGCTTTTGCACAGACAGTCAGGGCATTGTTCATAAGGAAAAAATATTAAATACATCATGTAAGCTTTTTTTAAGGTACAGTTTTGAAGCAACAGTTTAATTTTTAAAAAAATGTTAGTGATATTTTTCTGTAATTGTGATCTCTTCCCCTCTTGTTTAAAAAAAACCCAAAATCAGTCTTTTAAGATTAGTTCCATAGGTGTTTTTGAATCAAAAAGTGAAAGTGAAAAGCTGGCCCAGGAAGAACTAATGTGTGCTTATTTGCACTTTCAACTTACAAACACCTGTGGTGGAGGGGGTGAGTTAGAAAAAACTGAATTGTAAGAAATGTTTTATTTTGGTGCATTATTTTAAGAAGCAAAATGCTACATTTAAATTTTTTTTTGCCTGTAATTCCATTTTAGGATGTGGATAAAATCAAAGCACCTATGTATTCAGTGAGGATATGATCTAATAGTGCTATCACAATTTTACATCCTTCTCAGGTTACACAAGTTACATAAATAATAGGGGCATACAGTTAAGTGTGTCTGGTGCTTACACAATGGGTTTTCTTACTGAATTAACTACCTTCCATTACCTGTATTTAAGCTGTGAGGTGTGTATGTGGAAGGTGGGAATTTCTTTTTGGGTGGTGAGTCAGTATTCAAGGCATGCAATATGTTCCAAGCATATTAACCCTGTGCTGCAGACATTCTGACAGGCTTTGAGAAAATGATGAACACGGCTCCCAACAAGTAAAGGGGCCCTGTCCTCTGTAGAAAATTTGAAAATTAATCTGACTACAAAAATAGAGGCATTTCTGTAGTACCCTGACTAGAGAGATGGTGGGATAGTCTGGTTCATGAAGACAGGGGCAGGCATCGATAGATTTCCCCAATGAAGACAGGTCCTTGTTACTTTAGGCTTGTTGCCAAAGAAGTGATTTTAGGCTACGCAAAACTGTTGATTGATAGGTAAGAGTGGAAGACCCTTAACTGAAATTATAAATAATGTTTGGGGTTTTTTTTTATATTTTTGTTTTGCTGTAGATTTGGAATGGAAAATAATTTATGTGGGTTCAGCTGAAAGTGAAGAGTATGACCAGGTGTTAGACTCTGTTTTAGTAGGACCTGTTCCTGCAGGCAGACACATGTTTGTATTTCAGGTAAGTTTGTTTTAACTGTTTCTAAAAGGGTTGTTATTAATTTGTTTAAAGATGACTGTATCAAACTAACAGGCACTTGAAAAATAATGGTAAGCTAGAAAAATATTTCAGTTGGCTCTTCAGCTATGATAAACCTTCCTTTGAAGAGTGTTCATGAGCTGACATTTCTTGCCCCTGATATTTCCATTGTAATATTTTCACTTGTGGTATCAATAATTGGAGATAGTGATAAGCACTGTTCCCATAGCTACTGGCAATTTTGACCAGTCTGGTTTATAAATGTATTCTAGATCACTCAGTAATCAAGAGTAAGAGTTATCTAGTTTACATTAGCACCATCAGGCTTAACTCTACTGTAGCTGGTGGCAGTTTCAGACAGTCGGGAGCACTAGGTTAATATAGGCAGCATCTTCAGATCAGGCCAACAAATTCATTGTAAAACTCAGCCAAAACAGTCAAGAGTTCATTTCTATTTGTCAGGATAAATGTTCAATGATGATGTTTGGCTAAGCATGCTAAATCACAACAAAATATAGCAATTTGTAAAATAAGACAGAATTCCAATGGTAGATAGCAGGCATTTGGGACAAACTCTGGAGAACATGATACTCCTATAAAATACTGCTGTTAAAGCCAGAAGTTACTAAGAAGGAATAATGAAGGGAAGGAAAACAGGGAAAAAAAATGCTAAGATGGCTTACGAGCCTATTCTGGTTTCCATTTTAAGGCAGCAAGAGGGGGAAGAAAATAAAGCAGACTTGCATAAATTCTTACGGAACTTTGTTTTGTTTTAATCAAAACCATGATTTAGCTCACTTTTTCCTCTATTTATCAAATACCAGCATTTCTCTAGTAAACTGAGAGCAAAATCCATCTGAAGAAAAATCAGATTGAAACTGAGTACCACTTCTTGAATAAGAACCATGCTACTTTCCCAAATACTATAAATTCACTTAACTGCTTAATGGCAAACACATGCTGGAGTATGAGCATTCAAAAAAAAAAGTGCTAATGAATACACTTTCTTATTTCTCATAGTTACTGTAACTGTTTTTAAATATCAATATTTGTGAGGCATCTTGATTAATCCTCTAAATTCCAGGAAACTTTTTTTTCTTACAGGACAGGTTAAAGGAATAGGATTAGGCGGGAGGCTTCATTTATCAAGCACGTACATGCAAATCAGTCTTGAAACATTTCTGTTTGATTTTGGAGATGGGCCTAATTTTTCCACACTACAAATAAAGCAGATGTGTAACAAATGCATCATTTATTAACAGTTCTTCATTATCAAACTATTATAGCTTATGGCAATAATTGGTAAGACATAGGGGATCCTCTATTGCCCTCAAAGGGGTTACGTTGTAGCACTATATCCAGACAAATCAGCTGGCGTTTACATTTCTAATTTAAAAGATGCACTGTTCTCAGGTAAGTTCCGAAGATTTATTGTTGGTGGGAAGGAGCAGGAGGCAGGTGCCTAAAAAGGCATGTTTTGTCTGTGTGATTAGGAAGGCCTTAGAAGTTAAATTTACTGGTCTTGCAGTTTCTGTAGGATGGGTTCATCAGTTGTATCCTGGTTATAAATGACACTACAGCTAAATTAGGAGTAGATAAGTAGACATTTTGCTTAGATTGTATTAGACTCCAAAAGCACTGGATTTTGGGGGAGGGTAGGACTTGGCTCATGTGTACACAGGAGGCCACCAAAAACCAAAGTGCTGCAATAAGCCTTTGCTGATGACTGAAGCTATTTTATTCACAAAACTGAAGCAGCCTGGTAGAAAATATAAAATTTATAGCTAGTAATATGCTGTAGATTTTTCTAAATAGGAAAATGGCTGAAACAGCAAGTAAAATGGAGTACCACACAGATAAAATACAAAGGATAATAAAACTCCCTTTGTTGAAAAGAAGCTGTGTATCAGATTGGGAAGTCAGCCTTACATACAGAAAGATGGAAAAACTATTTTAATGTTTCAGAATTATGCAATCAGATTGTTTTTTAAACATTTTTTAAAAATTCAGTATTAAAGGCCCACAGCTTGGCCTGCTTGGTTCTAAATACAAGTAGTGAAACCTGATTCCTTCTTACCTGGGGATTTGTCATAAATTCACTGAATCCTCCTTTTTGAGAATATAAGCACATAAATAATTTACTGTCTTTAAGTGGGGATATGACCTTACCCTAACTTAGCAACTCTGCAGTAATAGCTATGTGGGTAAATGTATCATGTGGGAAAGTAACATAATTCAAGACAACATGTACACTGAGCGATTTCATAAAATTCTTAAGTAATTTCTAGCATAAGAATGGCATATTAAGGCAGTGATTTTTATGCGAAAGTTAATCCGTTAATCCTACTGCCTTTTTTTGCCTACCAAAATATATATTTGCAACTGCTTACTTAGCACTTCTGTCATACCAAGCGGTTATTTTTTTCTTCTGCCTGTGTATGACCATGTGTTTCCTGGGTAATTAAGAGGCTTGACATCCAAGTCAGAAGTTCAAAATTTGAGAAAAGAAAATGGGTTTTCTTTGTGTGTTCAGTGTCTTTTCCACTTAGCAAAACAATGCTTAAGAGTTAAGTAGGATTAAGCCGGAGTATTTCCTTGGGTTCACAACTGTATCATAGGACATTACAGGACACAAAATGACAATGGGAGCCTGGAAGAACTAAAATCCTGTTCCAGAGTGTGAGCTGAGTTTCAGGGGGGGTTAAATGGAACAGTGTCCTTTTGCAATATGTTACTCTGTAACTGCCTACTGTGAAATTTAAAGTAATCAAATGGTCCTGGGCACCATTAGAACAAAACTACTGAATTAAAGTTGTGATTTTTTTCAAGCTTCTACACTTGTCCTATTCCTTGGTCATCTTTTCCATTCCCCTATGCAAGCTGTAAAGCCATTTGGTCATTTTCTGTTCCTTTCAGGGCTAGAGGAAGTTGTGTTCTACCCGATTCCCTGGTTGCTTCTCCTCCCCCTGGTGTTATTTGTACCTGAGAGGTCTGACTCCTCTAATTCTTCTGCAAAGTGCCTACAGCTTTTTATAAAAAGCTAGACTGGTTTGAAGGCTTAGAATTAAAGCAGAAAAGAGCAGAAGCCACTGATGGATGACCACTAGCTCCCAAATTTCACAGTGCTGGAGCATATAAATACTACAGAAAAGTAGGGATGAGAGGGACAAAAAATGTCCTCTGCCCTCAGGCAAGATTGGTTATTACACCTGAACCATTCTAATATACATCGTTAATACCAACTCATACTTGCAACACAGGTGCTCATTGTTGGCCTCAGATATTCATGTAAAATTGTAAATATGAAGCTGTTTCATTTATGCTGAGATTGCTGTCATTTTAAATCCTATAGCAGAATAAGGCATCACATTTTATCAATAAATGTGTAGTTAGGAAGCATTTTAAGGGACTGATGTGAGCCATACTTTGAGGCAAATTTTATTGATTATTAATAACTGCAGAGCTACAGTAAGTAAGGATGTTGAAGTTTCCTATTAATTAGAATTGCATCCTGGCTGAAAATAAGTCAGATGTCTTAGAGCAAACATGCATTTAACTGCCTATGTTTTAACACATGTAGGCATGTGGAAGGAGGCAAGAGAGAGAGAGGAGTTTCCTTTCCTAGAAATCTGTGGGACAGCTCAAACTGCATTGTAGCCTGTCCCTGCTCAGCTTTTCTTGCTGAAGTATAAATTGCAGTCTGTACTTTTAAGGGTTTAGTCTTGTTAAAAACACATGTACAGACTAATTCAGCCTCAGAGGTACAAAAAAAATCTTACACTTGCTTGAACAACAGTTCAGCTGATCATATATTTAAAAGCAATTTTGGATCAAAGCTCTCTCACTACCCATAATGTCAGTGCACAATATTACTGTATTCTAAGTAATTCTGTCTCTAGAGGATAGTGTCCTAAGTTCAGGGTTGATGTTGTTGTGAAAGCAGGTATATTTTCTGGTTAACTTGAGCAATTTTAAATACAGTCACTACTCATCTGCTAAGACATACTACTTAAGATTCCCCTGCTAAGTAGGCATGTGGTATCAATTTTATTTTAATTCATCTTTCTCTTTTACATTTAGGCTGATGCACCTAACCCAGGACTTATTCCAGATGCAGATGCAGTAGGTGTAACAGTTGTGCTAATTACATGCACCTATCGAGGTCAAGAATTTATTAGAGTCGGCTACTATGTAAACAATGAATATACCGAAACAGAACTGAGAGAGAACCCACCAGTAAAGCCAGATTTTTCTAAGGTAAGGCATGTTTTGTTCTAGTCATATATTAAAGGTATGCTTATAGAAAGAGGTTTTTAAGAAACAAAACCAAGCCCCAAGTGATACCATAAAGTGCATGGAACGAGGCATCAAGTAATGGAAAAGACTAGGGGCAACAAACTACAAGTACCATATAGTTGCCATAAATTTGGAGAACATTGAGGAACCTGCAACAGTTTCCACCAGCTTGAAGCCTGGGCTGGACATCATCATTATTTTACCCTGACTGTGTGAAATGAACCATTGGGTTCCTTCTACCTGCACCACTGTTGACAAAGTGTCTCTGTTCTTCAGAGGAACAAAAATGTTTTTTCTGGGACAGTCAACCTGGAACTAAGTTTCAAGTATTAATTTAACACAGTTATTATCCAGCTGTTCTAGTGTTAGAGCTGCAGTTTCTGCAAAACAGTAACAAACTGAAGAACAAGTTACATATAAAATAAGAGAAGATGGGTAACCTGGTAAGAGCAGGTTGGATGATTATCCCATCGATGGACAACTCGACCAAGGAAGTATACAGATTAAATTAAAAAAAAATATCCTTCAGGGTAAAAATTAAACCAGGACTAGAATTAAAAGATTATGTGAAGTAGAATTATTTGGAACCTAATACCTGGAGAAGAAGGATCAATTAAACATCAGAATCCTGTGAAATACTCTACCCAGGAAGACTTTGTACAAACCAACAAGGTTCTATAGAGCATCTGGGTTTGTTTTCATGGAAGATTTTGTGGAGTTGGGTTTTCTCTTTAGGAAAGCTGATGTACATGTGTACACACTTATGTTCCAAAGTTATGTGATGGTGAAAATTTTGTTGTTTCTCAAGTTTGCATGAATTATATGACTGGATATATGAAGAAATGAATGGAATACTGCATGTACTGTAATGACGAGTACAGAAATAATCCTCATAGTCCCTGAAACTGATCTTCAAATGTAACTAAACTGAATTGGTATACAAATTGTTTTTTAAAAGTCGATAATGATTTTCTATGCTTAACTTAATTTTCAGGGATCAGATGCTCACTATATTCTCAATCTGAAATTACTCTTAAGTTTGAGGATTCTTAAACTTATAATCTGTTCCTTTCTCTTTTTTTTTTTTTTTTTTCTTCATTTAAATCGTATACTTGTTATTTTGGGTGTGAATGCCAGAATGTTGACTTCCTTTAAGCACTTGGATTTAGAAGTACCTATAACTACTTGTCTTAATTCTTATTTGCTTATGTAAAAAGCTAATTTTGCTTCTATGAAAAAGAACAGCAAAAGCTATCGTGTATTTGTATAAAAAGTCCTTAGTGTGACTTTGGGACAGAATTTAAACACACAAGTAGAATAGAAGGTTATTAAACATATTTAATTGTAATTGATGAGTAATAGACCCTACTAGGTTAAAAAAAAAAAGTCTTGTTAGTTAGCATAAGGGGTTGGGAAATATTTAATGAGAGTGCACTTTGTTGGAGAATAAAATTGGCACTACCTACGAAAGCAAAAACTTCCTGTGATCAGTCTTAACTTTCATAATAAGTAGCCAGTGGTGGTGTTGCCATCCTCCAGAGTTAACTATATATTATCTTGAAAATGGTGAAAGATTAAGAGAAAGTGAGCATTTTCTTTTTTGCTGCATACATAAACAAATGCAACATGTTTTCGAAGAAAGATGAAGGTCAGCCACGAGAATAAAATACATGACTAACGTCTAAGCATGTCCACTGCCACAATATTAATATCTTCCAAATCTAAGCAATGTTTTTACTTTCAAACTTTAGTATAAAAATTAAAATTCAGTTAGTGAAATCAATCTAGACCATGGTAATTTAAGGAAAGGTTGTACTGTTAAATGAAGAAAGACAGTTGATGGAATTGATATGATTATTGCCAACACCATAAAGTTGATGGAAAATTTTATGAAGTACTAAAAGCTGGCTAAAATAATAAACACTTGCACTTTACTTGCAGAGTTCTCATAGCCTTGAACTCAGGGAACAGTTAAAAATACCCTCTGCAGAAAGCAGATATTTTGTTGAGTAGGATATTAGAGTAAATGAACAAGTGGTGTGTTTCTGTAAGCATGTTTCTGATCCATAGATAGTAGCTATAGATACACATTTGTGTGAATTACCTTTTTAAACAAATTGTTTTACACATATAAGGCTATGGGGAGTAAAAGGAAAAAAAATCTATATGGATGTGAACTCCAGTTTGAGATGTACACATTATATAATCCATATATTTCCTTCTCTCCCAGCTTCAAAGGAATATTTTGGCATCTAATCCCAGAGTCACGAGATTCCACATTAATTGGGAGGACAACACTGAAAAACTGGAAGATGCAGAGAGCAGTAACCCAAATCTACAGTCATTGCTTTCTACAGATGCATTACCTTCAGCATCAAAGGGATGGTCAACATCAGAAAATTCATTAAATGTTATGTTAGAATCTCATATGGACTGCATGTGACTAGCCACCATCATTTTGGTACTGTACATGTGTTAAACTGTAAAAACAACCAGAACTATTTCCCTCAAATTCCATTAAGTATATAGTTGACAAGCAATGTGAAGAACTTGTTTTAAAACATCCTGTAGAAAGTTTATAAAAAAAAAAAAAACAGTATTTGAGCAAATTGTGGAATATAAATACAACTATTTTTACGTAATTGCCTTTTTTTCTCTAATGTGTTATTCTATGTGGTCTGAACCAAACCTGATTAAAGTATACATATTCTCCCCTCCTCCCCCTTTACTTTGTAAGCACTATTAAAAGCTAAAAAACGGAAAGTTAAAACAGTTGGGCAAAATGAACGAATAATGCCATGTCCTCGTCTCTGATATGCACATTGCCAAATATAAAGTGTCCTTTTAATAGCAGCTTAAGAACAAAACTGTTATTAGA
This sequence comes from Pterocles gutturalis, assembly GCF_000699245.1. Classification (NCBI taxonomy): domain Eukaryota; kingdom Metazoa; phylum Chordata; class Aves; order Pterocliformes; family Pteroclidae; genus Pterocles; species Pterocles gutturalis. The sequence continues at coordinate 9,678 of NW_010125443.1, forward strand.
TGAAGTGCAAAGAAAAAAGTATCATCTCTTAAAAAAAGTCCTCTTGCTGTGAAAGCAGGCAGCACAGTATAATTAGGTGCAAGCTTCTTTTCCTTTCAAGGCATATACTTGTTACTTTAAGCATGCAATTTGAGTTTTACCATCTGCTAACTTGGATTTTAGGACTTCTTTAAGTCTCCTTCTGCTGATGTTCAGCTAAACTGGTTTGTTAAAGACAATGTTTCATGTGAGTTTGGGTGGGTATCTCAGTGTGAAGAACCCTTTTTCAGCCACCCTAATAGCACACATAATTGGTTGGAAGGATTCAAGCAATTACTAGAAAATTTAAGCATCTAAAGGAATAGCATGAGTATCCAAAAAATGCTCTTCTGCAAGATTATTGTGTACGACTGCTGGTTGGTATGTTTGTTTTGGGTATGATTTATTCTTGTAGTCTTTTGAACTAGTAATAAGGAGTTCAGATGCTTTTTTTCTGTTTCTTGAAACATTGAGAATTTAAAACTGTTCTTTTTCTCTCTAGCCTTTAAGGCAATCCTATGCCCTAGTATACATCAAGATTCAAACCCTGTTGTGGCAGACATGACACACTCAATAATAAATCGCCTGCCCTGAAACTCTTGCACAGAGCTATCCCTATTACCTGAGGCATCCTTGAAGATAAAAAGAACTAGGCAGTAAATTGTAAAGACTTACGACATTATAGTGACACTAACAATTGAGTTATTCCTTTGAATCCTCATCAGCCTTATACATTTACTGTGATTATATGTGCATTTAAAATTGTAATCTGTCATGTCAGATTATAAGAATATCCTGCTAGTTAATAGTAACTGCCCAAATTGTGAACCCTTGTAGGTTCCAGGCCCTTAAAAAAAGATAAATTTCATGATGACAGTATAGCTCTCAATAAAAATAGAACACTTTCTCTTCTCTTTCTGCATTCTCTAATAGGGATGAAGATGTCCTGAGCAGTTAGCACTTCTGCCTCTCCATGTAGTTAGTGAAATGGTCTTAATTTCTAACATGTATATTTTTTTAAATCAGAAAGGAATGCACGTTTCTTTCTTGTATGAAAATTCATCAGTACATATGATAGCTGAACAAATTAGTGAAATCCATTAATATTTAGAACCCTAATCTAATGTGTGCTCTTGATAATGTCTCTGTAATTGTTTAAAATTATGATTGGCAATTTAAAAACATTAACACTAATATCTGTATGACTTAACACAAAGAGCTTGTCTTCCAAACCAGCAGTTGCTTTACTTGAGGGCTGAAATTACTTGAACTTTTAAGAAAGATCTTTTGATTTTCAATTATATTGCAAGTTGAAGTGTTACAGTGACATTTTGAGATTTTTCATGCACTTTCTTGTTGTATTTATAAATCTATTTAAGATATCTCTTAAATGGAAGCATGTAAATGACTTAGTCATCTGCTGAAAGAGGGGCAGGCTAATGAAGTATCCTTTGAGCTAAGGCTGCCATAGTAGTATTTCAAACCCTCGCAGCTATTGAAGATTCAGATGAAAACAAGCTGTAACCAGAATCTGTCCATCAGTAGCAGGAAAGCTTGGTAGAAGCATATGCCACAAAGTGATGGAAGCAAAACTCTTATTACTGCTATTGCAGAATCAACTACAAAATATAGTTGGTAAAACTACGTCACCCAGCAAACCAATTAATTTAGAGAAATCAAAGTGAAGATTTTATTGTTCTGTTCAGGAGAAAAAAGTCAACTGTGCACGTGAGCTCAGGGACAATAAACTTCAAGCTAGACTTGATGGCATGATGCTGCAGTAGAATTTGGCACCACATTATCTGGTACACTAACATATCCTAGATGTAGCTGACCCACCAGTTACAGGAAAAAGAATAACCCTACTGTGTTTGGAGACTGGAGAAGAACCATACTTCATGAGAGCACCTCATGATCTTTGCAGGAGAAATGGTCTTTCTATACTTTTTGAGAGAGTGGATACCTCTTGGGTCTTCTACAACTTGTTCCAGACTTTAGCAGTCTGTACACTGTCTTCTGAATATCACATTTCCTGTCAAAATCACATTCTAGAGACATGGAATTTGAGAAACCAAATTCCAGTATTGCAGAGGCTTCAGGTCTGATTATCAGGCAACATAACAGCAAAAACCTAGTGTTATGAAAAGATAGAAGTGCATACACATAATCTCTGTAAAGATTTGTCCCTGATCTCTGAAAGTTTTGAAATGGCAGGGCTGTACACATGACATATAGACAGGTAGTGCAGACAGCACAGTATTACAATTTCAAAGTCAATGAGTTCCCCTTCCCACAAACCTCCACTTGCAGAGACCACCAAGCTGCAAGAGGATTCTACAGATTCTATTCACGTGACTGGTGATGCATCTCACTGTATTTTTAGCTCAGCTATATAGGCTCAATTCCATTAGAAGATTCATAACGCTTATCAGGGGTTATTCATGTACAAAGAAGTAAATGGATCAGACAAGGTAACATTAGGGATGAAAAACAAGGGTAGGGTTTTTTTTATGTCTAGCTTGAAAAAAACTTGTCCCTTCATCTTAACAGTCATTGTGATTTATTCATGCATTACCATCAGTCTGAATTACTATGACAATGAGTTCGTAGGGGGCAAAAAAGGCTCCAGCTTACTCATAATGGAGGATGGTAAAATTTAACCTCTGCAGTGGCTCTGCAAAGCTCCACTGAAAAAGCTAACCCTTAACACCAATCTTCAAGACTGCAGCAACTCAGAACTTTGCTACAATAACCACAGAAGCTTAATTTATAGCTCACCAGACAATCTGTATTCTTGAGATGTGAGTGACAAAGTCACAAAGACAAACCTGATGATCTTACAGTCCGTTATTTTCCTTTGTAGGGCCTCAAGTGCTGATTTTCTGGAAGTCAGCTCAGACTGGAGGCTGAGCTTGCAGCTGTACAAAGACTGTCCACTGCCATCTGAAAATGGTGGTAGGGAGAAAAAGGAAAAAAAAAACCAACCAACCCCAAAATACCTTATGCACATACACTCCTGGGCAAATACTCATTTACCAGAGACAGAAAAAGAGCAAAGTTTACTAAATCTTGTGCTTTCTGTCTGGGCAGCTGCAGGAGATCCTTCACATACCTACTTAACTACCCTACCCCTTATTCACAGCACAGTGGTCTGCAGGCTTGCAGATTCTCATATTTTTGAGAGACACAGAAGCTTGGTCTGGCGATGATGGGTTAATTGTTCCTGTTGTTGCTAGCTGGAGGGCTCTGCTCAGTGCCAATGGGGAAGATGCAACAAAACTGACAAACTACCTGTAAGAGCAGGCAGTGTGTATGGCACTACTCATGTGAGGCCTTCCCATTTGTATTTATGTTTCCAGTTAAAGTTCTGCCTCTTAAGAGCTTGTATTGTAGTGTGTGATACGTGAGCTGGGCTGCAGAATAGAGGTGGAGGGATTTTTGCTTGATTTTTGGTCCAGACATGTAAGAATTTCTAAGGAAGAAGAGCCAGTTGGCGTCACTAAAGAGGCTTTGTTAAAGGCAAAACCCAGGTGCTCTTTCAGGAGAGGATGGAGGGAGGATAAACTACAACATTTCCAACTTTTGGTAATGCTGGCTCAGAGGCATGGCTGGGTACTCATTGTCCATGGCACAAGGGATGTGACTAGCCTTCCTGCAGATAGAGAAAATCAGAGAAAGTAGGTGTGTGTGCTGCAAAAGGGCTATGCCTGCTGTAAGAGATGACAGCTGCGTGTTAAAAGCAGTTTTAAAAACTGGCTGAAATCTCAGGATCTTTTGAAGAGTTCTTTGGTCTCCCTCCAAAACAGCCCTGGACCACAGGATGAGGAGGCCTACCTTTGAACATCAAGGGGACCTCCAGTTTGTCCTATCTCACTAGAGAGGTGTGGCAGACCTACACTGATACAAACTGGGGAGAATGAAGTCATGGTCTCAGGAAAGCATTTTCAAGGTACATACTGATAGAAAACTCTTAAAGTTCATGTATAATTATGAATATTCAGGAAAATAATGAAGAATCCTGTGGTAGAAGTGAAGATCCGAAAAGAGTGGCCTAAAGGCTCCATCTCCATTAATAACCTGATCAGGGCCAGGGTATGGATCCACAGCAGGAAACTGTCAGCATGTTCCCTGGCACTGCCTTGGCCTGTCTCAACTGGGGAATGCCCAAGGCCAGTTTTGGGATCCGCAGACAGGGAAAAATGTCTCCACTTTCAGTGTCTTGCGTACCTCAGGATACTGACACCACGTCTCTATTTGTAACCACAGCTGGATGGCTCACATCAGCCACTTGGAACTGGTTTCTAACAGCTCAGAAGAGAGAAAACTCTTAGCACCTGAAGCCTGCATAGCAGGGAGAGCCTTACTATGAAAAAGAACAGTTGTTTCCCTTGGAGTTAGTTGCCTTCAATTAAAATAAAACAAACATAGTAGCAAATAGGTGTTGGCATGATATGGACAAGGTTAGATGCTGCAAAATGTCAGCAAAAATGCAGTACTCTCAAGGCTCTCTAGAGGAGAGGGCAGAAGGCTGCATTTCAGACAGCTCAGGAAGGCCTATTGTACAGTACTGGAGAGCTGGAGAAAGAGCTAACAGTCTCCCAGATTTTTAGACAATCTGCTCTAAATACAGTTCACAAAATTCTTTAAGCAGTCCATTTGTGGAGGGACACAACACCAAAAAAAAAAAACTTTGCAGAAATGTGAACAGCCAAATGTGCACCAGGAAGCAGCAGAATGAGTCTGGCCCAGATGCCCACGGGCTCCAGACCTAGCAGCAGCAGGCACGTGTTGGTTCCTGTCCCTATGGAGTCAAACACACCACTCAATCGATCACTGCAGTCTCAAGCTCCAGGGGAAAATGAAATATTTTCTTACTAGTGATTATCTCACACAATTGTGCACAAGCAGCACTATGGCTCTGGGGACTGCAAAACAGTTGGTTAAACTCAGTGGTAAGGTGGAAACCAATAAAGAGAATTTGTTAAACCCCACTAAGTCTCTTTTTTGCTGGAAAACTGTGTATCAATTTATACAAATTAAAGGTACCTGAATGACTCCCTGTTGTTCTCAGATGAGAGGCTGGCGGGGAGAATGAATTAGGCCTTTACAAAAACTAAACACTGTGTAGACAGAACCAGACAGTGGGACAGATGGTTCCCCCATCCTTTATTTACAGATCAGAAAGTCCTATAGCGGTCAAAGAAATTTTTGCCATTGAGTTGTTGAATGTGGGCTGGCCTTCTGGCTGCCAACTTTCATTAAAGAGATGTGGGAGGAACAAACCCTAGTTCCCCTTAAAAGTCATAAACTAATAAAACAAGTAAACTCAGAAACATTATCTAGAGAGTGGAGGTAAAGTTCTGTTTCTACCCACAACAGAGAATAAATTACTGGCCATTTGTAAGGGCTGTTTGCAGCAAGCGGTTGACTTGAGCCTGTTGGTGAGATAAGATGAAGATCTTCCATACTGCTTCACTAGAACAAGAAAGCAGGGTGTTAGCCTGGGTCAAACTTTCTGAATCAGGCAAAACCCATCCCATGAAGCACAAACTTTGTTTAAAAAGCAGTGGAAGAGGCAGGAACCTGTCTGAAAGAGCAGAAGCCCAACAGCAAATCAAGCTGTGGAGTTAGGTCACTGTTTTCTGAAATTCTGCAAGACGATTCCAGTTAGGTCCAGATGGGGTAAGGAGCTGCAGCAGGCACATGACACTGCAAGGTCCCAAAGGATCCTAGTGGATCTCAAAGCACATGATACCTAAGGTAGAGCAGGAAAGAGGGGGAATTGTGTCAAACAGAGAATGTTAAAAATCCAATATGCTGTTCTGGCACCAATAAATGCTTGTACAGAAAACCAGGGAAAACTGATACGGAAAATAGTTTTTGAAGCACAATTCTAATTCTACAGTTGATAAATAGCTTGTGTCCTAAAACAGTTCCAGATGGGCATAGGGTACAAGTCATGTCAATGCACAAGACCTCACCAAAGTTTGGTTAGATATCAGCGGTTTTCTTTAAAAGAGGAATCCAAATGTGAGACAGATTTTAACACTTTTCCAGGGTTTACCAAATGTCAGGTGTGTCTTTTGGCCTATGTGGACTGTAATCCCAAAGCCTGCAATTTAACTGCAATCCAGACTGCTTTTGATATAAAGTAAGGAACGAGTTGAAAGTAGAATTTACAGATTTAGTCTTTGTACACTAGAGGGAAAAACGCACATTAGCTCTCTCCTTTCACGTGAAAGTAAAAACTGGCATTTTGAAGTGTGCAATTATGACAAGGAAAGTCAAACAATTTAGTTGTTCTCTAAACTCATCATTTGGACCTTCTGCATGAAGAGCAAGTTGGCAAAATCAGTGTTAGGTACAGTTACAGAATCACAGAATCATAGAATGGTTTGGGTTGAAAGCGACCTTAAAAATCACCAAGTTCCAACCCCCCTGCCATGGGCAGGGACACCCTCCACTAGACCAGGTTGCTCAAAGCCTCATCCAGCCTGGCCTTGAACACCTCCAGGGATGGGGCATCCACAGCTTCTCTGGGCAACCTGTTCCAGTGCCTCACCACCCTCACAGTAAAAAATTTCTTCCTAATGTCTAATCTAGATCTGCCCTCTTTCAGCTTAAAGCTGTCACCCCTCATCCTATCACTACCCTCCCTGATAAAGAGTGCCTCCACATCTCTCCTATAGGCCCCCTTTAAGTACTGGGAAACTCCTATTAGGTCTCCCAACTCTCTCAGCCTGTCCTCGTAGGGGAGGTGCTCCAGCCCTCTGATCATCTTCGTGGCTCTCCTCTGGACCTGATCCAACACATCCATGACTTTCCTGTGCTGAGGACTCCAGAGCTGGATGCAGTACTCCAGGTGGGGTCTCACAAGAGTGGAACAATGGGGGAGAATCGGCTCCCTCGACCTGCTGGTCACACTTCTTTTGATGCAGCCCAGGACATGGTTGGCTTTCTGGGAGACAAATCCATATTGCTGGGTCACGTTGAGCTTCTCATCTACCAGCACCCCCAAGTCCTCTTCAGGGCTGCTCTCAATAAACATATTCATAAGACACTCCTTGCACAGGGAAGGCAAAGAAAATTCAAACTACATCCAAACTGCTGGGCTAGAAATTAACACTTTAGTCCAGCAGTTCTAGCCATGGGAAGGTTCCCTGAAATTAAACAAGAGTTAAGAAGATTTCTTGCTAGGGACTCCAGTTTTACTTGTGATAAGGGTCCTAAAGAATTTTAAGGTGGAAATTTGGTGCACCTGCTATCAGATTTCAGGAAGGCTTGGGGGAGGGAAGAGTGGGACATGAAGAGGAAGAACTTTTTACAATATAAGGAATATTTAAGTGAAATGTAGATGATGTAAAGACCCAAGACAATCCTTTCAGAGTATGGAATTCAATCTCCACACATCATTACAGCTGATTCTATAACACACATACAATAGTAAGCTTGTAAACTGCAATACTGGTTTTCAGGGAAATGTCTTTGAATCTAGCTATCATGGCTGAGCTGGAAACCAGATCACAGGGAAAATGAAGCACAGGAGGGAGATGTGGTGAAGAAGGCAACAGCAACATCAGAGCCCAAGAGCAGCTGCCACAAGGAGATTACTACTGACAAAAGTGGGCAAAGTCATACTGAAATGCATGGCAAAATTTCACTCCAGGTCACTTTCAGTCCCCTAGCAAAATTTAAATTATCCAGCCTGTTCTCAATTCTTAACACAGAACAAAAGGTGGAGAAAAGGTTATGCTGAGCCAAAATGTTCTCTTTGGCTTCTCTCCAGACCTATTTGTCAACAGTTTGAATGGAAAACCAGAGGCATATGTGTTTCATAACAAGTTCCCTGCACACAGAGGTGTGTATGTTCAACATTACGTTCCACTTCCACAGCTGTGGACGACGCAGTATACACATGTGCACATAGCTACAGCATGGGGAAAGATTTATTCTCTGGTTTTCCCATGTAAAAATAATGCTGTTTCCCAGCCATAAAATGAAAAGCAGCACTATCTGAGAAATATTCAAGTTACACAACCGATCTCAGACACTGGAGTTTGTCCTTAATAATTTTGCAATTTTGAATGTACTAGTAATACAGTCATTTGCTCAAATAAAGTCATTTGCAGAGGTAATCTGACCCTGCACATTTTCTCCAGAAGAGTCTGTAAAGATTACCTGGCATTCAGAGCCAGCTGGGACATACCTAAGTTTAACAAAAAAAAAAACACCAAACCAACCAAACAACCTTACTCTCTGAAACTGTCTTGAAACCACCTTCATGACTCAGAAATAATGCCTCAGCACAGGGTGATTTTCCAGAAAGTAGGCAGAAATCAGACTGGTACCCAGCCAGAACATGTAAAAAAACAGAAGAGAGGAGAGTATCTGTTCAGGAGAAACCAAATGATGCTAGCCCATCACACAGTGTGAGCTCTGGAAAGATGTCAGATTTGTCATAGCTGGGAAGAACACTAAAAATACAGGTCCAGATCATCTTCTGCTAGCAAAGCAGTGAGAGGTGCCTCTGGATGAGGCTTGCAAGGTTCCCTGTTAGAAGCTCATCACACTGCTCCACTGATACAGAAGAAGGGGCTGGACTGTTCTTCCGCAGAGAAGCCTCAAGCCTCATAAGCCTCCACAGCAGTTCTTTGCTTCAACTGTACTCATACACCCTGAGCATGTATGCTTATATATGTAGAAGGCCTCTATGTAAACATACTCCAGTGAAAAAAAGTAAAGCCTTCCGGCTGAAGAAGCACATACCTGCACTTGTAGATCCAATTCCAGCAGTAAGCACAGACCGGGGTATAATCTTTACTGCGTACTTGAGAAACTGAGATTTCCCTGTACCAGGGTCTCCAACCAACAAAAGATGTGATTCACCTTGGGGGAAAATGTTGTTGTAGGAGTAGATAGTTCACATGCAGAGAAAGATATACACAAAATTATCTGAATTAAATAATACTTCTCATAGTTCACCTAACGTTTAGCACTACATATACAACATGTAATTGTGTTAAGACTGAACTATTTATTTGGTGTCATAAATATATTAGTTAATAAAAGCATCCAGTCATTGTGCTGCACCCAAACCAGATATTTACAACAAAATATTATAAAAGTATTAGCAGGTATTTGACATACTTCCTATAAGGTGAGTTCTTACATTTTGGAATGCTGATTTCTCAGACTCATTCTTGAACATGAAACAGAAGAATACCAGGGTTTGGTTATCATTCCACTATTCAGTTACTTAAATTATTGTGAAAAGGACTAATAAAACCATCAGGTTGTTTTTCTTAACTAATTCTGTTACATTGCCAACAGTTATACAATTTAGTAATATCAAAACAGTGCACTGACAGAAGTAAATAATTTGGCTACTACAATCTCACTGGAGTGCTCTAAAATTATTTAATTGCCTTCTACAAAACATTAATAAAACTTCAATTCAAATATAAAGTCTATAACGTTATTTAGCTGCTGGAGCATTAAGAAAATCCTGTATTTGTATATACACACATATTATTTTAGAATTATTAGGACCTACATAGATTGTGACCTGCATACCACCTGGCACATGGCATATTTGCCATCTAATAACAACAGAAGGAGAATCAGCAGGCAGATAACTTACAGTAACAGAACTAAGTGAGATGTGCTGACAATCACAGATGGAAAAGTCTGGCATTAGAAAGTAAAATTAATTCTTTAATTTTTCCTTTCAATGTACTATAGTGATCCACATTAAGAAAACATTAATATTCCATCCTTTGATGCCAAACACTGCTGGGAATATTCTACTAGAAATAATTTCAAAATGTCATTTATACAATAAAAAGTGAGTGTATGTTTTATCTAAAACAAGTGCTTTTAATACTGTACCTAATGGAATCCTGAATGCCTGGGTTTTATCTGGGAAAAATTAAAATAAAATTATGAAGTCTAGACACCCACTTTATTTGTCTGAGATTCTGGAAGAATACTCAGCATTAATCAAAAATTGTTTTCACTCAAGAAATGGGATCTTTATGCTTCTGAAACCTTACTGGTTTGATTTTGGAAGGGGGAGGGATGCGGGTGAAGACAGGGATGGGAACAACTGTTAGAAAGGATATTGATACTGTTAGAAACAATACTAACCTCTGATTCGAGTTCCAGTAGCATCAGTCCTCTGTACACCACCAGCAAGCACCATGGCTACAGCCAACTTCACCAGGTACAATCCAAAAACTTGAGGACATAAGCTGGACAAAATTTCATTCCTCCCTAGAACAGGAGAAAAAAACGTCACTCAGCCCTAAAAGTAAAATGTGGTTTCCCATGGACTCCTATGTACACCTAAAGTCCTGTGTACACTGACAAATAATTGTCCTATGTCCACAGGCCTATGTACACTCACAAATAATTTGGGTCTGCTTCCTGAATAAGAGGAACAGGGCAGGGAAGAGATTTTTTAATTATTATTCTGTTTTTTAAATTGGGCCCAAAGCAGTTGTTTGTTCCAAGCTTCCTTGTTAAGGAAGGAACCCTTCCTTGGGTTAAGGTTTCATTATAAAGAAGTTGTCTTCCATGGTCACAAGCAGCAAAGCCAACCCTATCGTAATTTAAGGTCTGGATATCATGACAAAAGGCACTAACGAAATGCCATCATGCAAATTCTTTTTTTTATTTTTTCACAGATTAAAGTGTAGGGGCTATGAAGAATAAACGTTAAAAGTTTCCAGACTTCAAAATATCCCATTGAAAACTAAGAAAACATCTAACACTTGAAGTATTTTGCCATAAACCTGTGCACCCATAGCATGGCTCATTTTCTCACTGTTGACTTGAATCTCTTTCTCCTTTGACTTTTCTGTGTCAAAGGTCTCCTTTGGCCCTCTCCTCCTCCCTACCATAGTCCATTTCCAGCAACAGAATATTTCAATCTGCTATGATAATGTTGTTGGTTTGGAAGGTGTGTAACAGAATCAATTCTGTCCTTTCAGTTTCTGATACTAACAGCACATAAAGGATCACAGATTTAATGCCATACATTACTCCCATTGCTAGGGAATAAAACAGAGTGACCAATTTTGAGTTTTTAACTTAATGTTTTAAATTTAGATGCAAGTACATGGTACTGGCAAAATATGTGGGCACCTAATAGATGGCTTGAGGCATATATGCTTCTTGTGGAGGTCTTCTGAGGGAACTAACACATCTTTGTCCAAAAATTAAATTTTAAAGACTTTGGTCAGCCATAGCATAAATCATGATCTAACTCCACAGTTGCCTCTATTTGACTTCCAGTTCATTTGCCTTGTCAGTGCTGAGCAGCTCGGCAGTTCTGCTTTTTCCCAGATAGTATCCGGAAAACATAAAGTCACCTGCATAAGTTCTCTCAGAGTCCTGCCGTGGTAGACTTTCTCAGGACACACCATCAGGAATTGACTGACATAAAATTCAGTAGTAACTACCATTATCTCTTGAAAAACAGTAAACAGACATACATCCTGTTGTGAAATGGCTTATACCTTAGACTCCTTAGTAAAATTTGATCTCTGCCCTCACCAGAGGGGACCCCAATTCAGACCAATGGCCTGAAACAGACATTTTGGGCAGTCAGGGCCCTTCTGATTTCCACGTCAATTTTCTTGTAGCCACTTCATATTAATTTATGTATTCTGAATGGGTAATATTGCATGAAACCACATTGCTCCCTGCAGGCTTCCAAAAATTGTCCTAAGAATGAAAAATTAAATGGGACCTTCAAAATGCATCCTGAATTACTTTCTGAACTGTTTAACCAGGGTGATAAGAAATGTTCTCGTTCCAAACAGCAGGAAGAAGAAATGTTCTTGTTCCAAACAGCAGGAGGCTAGCAATTAAATTGCGTTACAGGAAATGCAGTTCTGAAGAATCGTTGCCATTGACAAGATCTCAAATTTCTTAAGTGAGCACTCTAATTTTTAAGCTGACATGGTCAACATTCCCACCTGCTTTTCCTCCTGTTTGTCTTTTAAGAAGAAAGACTAAACCCTTTTCAGGGTTTTAAAAGTCAGAATATTAGCCTGAGACAGTTCAGTGACAGAGATCCTCAAGAATCCATTGAGCTTCCCTCTGGTTCAGGAGGAGGCACTCAGATTATGGAGAGGGACAGAGTTTCACACACAACTCCTGACAATTCCTAAGTGGTTCACTGGAGACCGTGGTAAGCTTAGGAGCCAGTGTACCAAACACTCTGCCTATTTTGGAAGCCATTGTGGATTAGGAGACACTCTCCATATTTGATAGGAGGCTCCACAGCACCTATATCAAGGGTCTAGGCATTCAAGAGATGAGATGTGCTAAGCTCTGTGGTAAAGATTCAGAGCTTAATTTGGGATGCAAAGACAATGAGTCAGATCTCTCGCCCCAGAGTCAACAACTATGCTAACTATGCTAAAAGCAAATCTGGTCCACACTGTTTCTTCTAAGAGGTATGCCTTTTATTTCTTGAATATAAAATACTTTTCTTTTTTTCCCTGATACTTATATTATTTCTCATTTCCTGTTAATAAATGTTCCACAAAACACTTGACTAGAGAGCTCAAAAGAAGGAAGATCAATTCAGTATGTTTGCTACTTTTTTTCCCCAGCAATATTAAAGTAAGGATTTCATATTCCCATACTGGAAAAAATACATTATTGGAGGAATGGGTGGTGGGATAGGATAATGGAGGAAAAAAGGGTTCAGTCACTGTATCTGTACTCCTGATTTCGTCTATATCTGATCATGTGTCCTACTTAAAAGCTTTCAACTACTAACCTGCTAAGGGATCATTCCTATGCTTTTCCCAGAAGTCTTCAAATTCCTTGCGGACTTCTTCATCAATTACAACCCCTGCTAGCTGCTCATTGTTTACTTTAACATAGTTGGCTTTCAAAACAAGCTCCAAGTCACAGCGTGCGTCCTCGTGGAAAGGTTTCCACCTCTGCATTACCACTCCATACACTGTGATGTCATCTCCTGGAGGTAACAACAAAAATAAGTAAAATAACATCTGACATGAGATAGACAGACATATCAGTTAGCTGTAATGCATAATAATGCAATTGAGATCCTGTGTTATGGTTAATAAGGTTATTAAAACCCAACAACAAGAAGCAAACCTCCTGCAGTTACTGGAACTCTAAAACAAACATTAGGCTTATGTCTATGGTAGGAAGTTGCTGTCTTTCTACTTCTGTTTAAGGTAGGTGAATTCTTAAAGGTATACTGCTGGTTGTTACCTCTTTTAGAAAAGAGGAATTAATGATAAACTGTAGAAGCTCTTCTTTCAATTAGATTTACTATAAAAAAAATAATTATTCAAAACTCATTTGACTTCTGGTAACTCTTGTGATGAATTCCAGAATCACTCATTAACATTCTGGCCATGGTGTTCTGAGAAAGTACAAACAGCAATGAGTTTCTTGTGGGGATGTGGCTATATGAGAATTTTTAGTCCATTCTTCATACACCCTCCTGACAATTAGCTTCCTTTTTGATTGCCAAGTAACTTTCTCCACCTGCAGCACTCCTTAGATAGGCAGTCAGGTCACCTAGCTCTTCAAACCTACAGAGGGGCACCACACACAGTGTGATGATGTGGACCAACTTCCTCAAGAGGTTTGGTGTTCCCACATTAACAAGATTCAATACACTTTCTGTACGTCACAACACATTACTTATTGAAACTGATCTGTCAAGCAGTCAAGATGTAACATGGGGATTTATGACATATTCTAGAATAGTCTTCAATTGCCATGCTAACATCCAAGCTGAAACAGCAACATGCCAGATAAACGCATCTCATTCAACAACCCCTCAGCACTGACAGCCAACTTGGCAAAGATTAATCTCAAACTGAAAAATAAAAATGCTTGTGGTCCAAACATATGCAATATATGCTGTATCCTCACCAGACTTGCAACTGTCCACTAAGTCATCTTCCAGAACAACCACCATGCAACGAGGGATGCTTCCAACGGACAGTCTTTGAACCTAGGAGACAGGAAGGAAAAGCACTTCTTAAGAACAGTACCTTTCAAAAGCCATTTATAGCTGCTCTGGCTTAAGGACCTACATCCCTTTCCTGAAACTGAGGTCAGTCCTTGCTTTTTCTCACAAAACTTACTCAGTAAGTGTGCCACTGCTGCCCTAAACTTAATAGTGGAAGTTTAATGCTGATATTAATGGAAATGGGATTGGGTATTAAATTAGCTGAAGGTGCTCAATCCTGGGAGGTGCTGTATGATTTCAATGTCTTGCTAAAGAAGCCTCACTAAAAGAGGCCATTTGAAAGAGGTCTTTTTTTTTTTTTTAAATAATTAATAATACTTAAATACTTTTAGATACTTCTTCAATATGCAAAGTTTACTTTTCGTCCTGAAGCATGTCCATGGGTTAGATATTCTTTCAATGAAGTATATACTGAAAGATTGTTCTCTATATTTTTGGGGTATTTAACCATAATTTGACAGGTTGAGATGTAAGTGTACACCTAGGTGTCAAGAATTAAATCAACAACAGGAAAAAACAAATCACACACAACCAGACAAATGTATATTGACAAATGTGCCAGTAATTCCTGTAATTCTTCTTTTCTCCAGGGCAAAGTCTATGCAATCTTGTCACAATCTCTTTCCAACCGGCGATCTTTCCATTTACACTTAAAGCTTGCAACCGTTTTTAGGATATCCACTGCACAGGAACAACACTTGGAAGTACCTTTTCATTCCACAGCACAGGTCATACATGCTAGAATTCCAGATTTATTCATTCACCAGTGCTTAGGAAGGTTAATTCACCCTTGTGTATTATCTAAGTGGCCACAGGCAGTTCACATCACTGTCAGTACTGGTGGCACATACACAGTTACTTGCATAGCTCAGTAGGAAACACGAGTGAAATTCATTCCTCGTTTAACTTCACTGTGTTTAATAAGCCCATGCTGCTGAAAATCCTTCCCATCATAGAGATGCGTGTGTCACACAGTAAAACAAAATTTACAGAAAATGTATGTCAGAAACAATCATTATATGAATGTGCAACATAAGGCTTATTTCCTATAAATAGTTTTATTCCCTCACTTTTTTGCTATTCTGAACTTTAAAGAACTTCGTGTCTCATTTCATACATTTGTTTTCATATATCTTGCATGTAGATTGGTACCACTATCCTCTTAATTTATAAAATCAAAACCCTGAAACAACTGAAGATATCTTCAAAAAGATTTATGAAAAGTACACTGAACATATAAACAAACACAGAAACATTGCCTGCAATATACCCTAGTAATTCTCAATTTTCATACAGTGTAGATTTTTCTGTGCCAGTTTTGTCTTAGTTATGCGCTACCATAATGACACCTAATTGTTTCTCACTCCTCCAGCTTAGTTGCACTTCCAGCCAGGGCTACCTTCAGAAAAACAAATGCAAGTTCTGTGAGGAGCACATATTCACTAATTGTTGAATTCAGTATTGGCTGAAGGGAACAGACATTTGCAGACACCATGTGTTGACCATGTTGCACAGCTACAGCTGGCCTTGGCCGCCACTGGGCTAGCTTTAGTCCTCAGAAGCAGCGTTGAACATCAGCATCATGTACAGTAAGCGAGAGAAATAACACATACTTGATGTTTTAATGACTCGACATGGAAATTTACTCTATGGACTGACCCTGGGTGTTTCGTACAATATTGAATGGCATTACCTAATAATGGAAGTCTAGTCAACATGTGCCTACATTTCTAACTCTTTGGAAATCTCTGACCAACTGGCTCTCTGGCTTCTTTTAACCTTCTCAGGCATTTGTTTTAAACAACAGTAGAATTTGTAAAATTTTTCCACTTATTTTAGCATGTAAAACTTATTCATGAAATTGGGATAAACTTAATTCTAATGTAAGCATGAACAGTCTCACTAAAATTATTGGAGTTACCTTATTCCAACAGGAAATTAAGCCCTCAAATGCCTTCTTAAGTAAGTGAATTCTTTTTGTACTTGATACATCTATACCTTAATACCCTCTCCTATGTCTCCATCTTTTTTTTTTTTTACCTGTTCCTGAATTTTGATTTCTTGATAGTCTCTGCAGCAGGTAGGAGAAGAGGTTGTTCCAGAGAGACAAGTGAACTTGGTTGAGTTGCAGCCTTCTTCATTGAGGCAGGCTGATGGACGACAGAACGTGTAGTACTGTTCAAAGTCAGCCTTGACGACAAACACATGCTTGCACTTATTGCAGATATAACTCCGTTCAAACTCCAAAACTTTCACCAAACTGGTACGTATGACAGTCCCAGTAACAGACAAAAAGTGACCCACATCCCTGGTTTTAGGAATGTGCTCTCGAGTCAGCTCTGGGCAAACAGGCAAACCTGTTAAACAAAAATACATGCAGTATAAGGCTATAGGTATAAAACATGGACTTACAATGCAAGGAAACAGAAATACTAGAAAAAAATGCCAGACATATTAACAGTAGCCATTGTTATTACTATTTCATAAATGTGATTCAACAATTCATCTGTTGTGCCATGAACCTGACATGTTGGCCTCAGAAAGTGAAAAACATCAGACGCTGAGCACTACCATAAACCTGACATGTTGGCCTCGGAAAGTGAAAAACATCAGACGCTGAGCACTAGCAGAAAATGTTGCCAGTTTACTCTCCTACTCTTGCCTAGGGCTGAACAGTCATGAACAGTTTCCATCCGCGGAAATAGATCCCGATGTTCTCAAATCTATTTATTAATTTAAATGATCTTTTGGCAAATGCCATTTATTCTACAAATGGTTTATCAGAATTACAAAATTTTAGTTAAGTTACTTAACTGTGGTTCAACAGTATTCCCACAGTTAAACAAGTGTAACTCCTACTCTTGTGTGAATTCTCAAGTCTAAGCAAATTTAAAATTCACTCTGTCAGCATGTGACCTTCAATCCACGTTGCATACCTGTAAACCACAAGCACAAGGAAGATGGCATAAAAAGAATACAAAGGGGTTATGAACACAGCCAAAGCAAATTCACTTGCACGTTCAAATGAGTAGTAACAGAACATTTTCATGGCACTTCCTCTCCTTTAATTCCACCTCAACAGGCAGTTCTGTGGTGTACTGATCCCGTTCCAGTGTTCACCCGTGTGCCCATCACTCAGCACCACAGTGGCTGAAATCCTCAGGATTATTAATTGACCTCAACAATCTATGAACTCTCTATAAAAATAAAAGACATCTGAAATGCACACCTGAGGATAGCAACAAAACATTGCCTCTTCAGAAGTTAGCATATGAACTACAACATACTAATAATTATCAACTTAAAAAGAAACTACCTGCTCTTAAAATAATTTCTTAGCTTTACTTCCAAAATACATCTAGGAAATAAATAATAAATACATATAATAAACATATAAAAGTAAACATAAATAAAATAGCATATGATAAACATTATAAATAATAAATCTGCTGAAAAATTATATTTCTAAGGGGATCTAAACTATTTGTGCATTTATGTCAAATATTAGTAACTTTGCTCAAAAAAATACATTTATTTCAGGTTTCATATATTTTCAAAATCAAATGCTTTATTTCAGACATGCTGAAAAATTCTGTTTTGATGCTTTTAAACAAAGTGTTTGACCTTTTGCTTTTGTTTAAATATTTTAAAATATTAAGGTAATTTGAAAAAGAAAAAGAAAGTTAAAAAAAACTAAAGTAGAAAGGAATTAAATAATCTGGAAAAGAAATAAAGTATTACGCAGAACTGCAAGAAAATTTTTCTGTTTTGACTGTAACAAAGCTATTTACATATTCTACCAAAACTGTTGAAAATTCTTCTCCCACACGTTTGCATTTCTATTCAGTTCAGGTAAAAAAAGATAAAGTCCATTATTTTTCCAACTGTTTTGACATCTTTTTTCCCAACTGAGTCTTTGTCCAGCTCAACAACCTTTGCAAAATACAACACATCTTACACTAGAGAGAGCTGCAGCACTGCTGTCAAGATATATGATATGATCACCTCTGTGAATACTGAAGAGACAGGGTCTGGACCAGGAAAGAGCGAGCCTTCATTCTGATCATACTAGACTGCTTGATAAACTCTTTATGGGAGTATGTGCCTCTTTGAATCAGCCTTACTGTATTAGTAACAATGTGTAAAACTGAACTATCAAAGCCAGCTTGGCGACCAGTAACAGACACAGCAGCGCCCAGGCTAACGGTTAAGTACGGAAAAATCTTTTAATGGATTTGTAGCAAAAGAGGAAGTTATACAATCAAATTCCTACAGTGACAGAATTGAGATAAAGAACTTCATCTTTTACTTTCTTCTGTAAACCCAGAGTAATCACCCGTTACTAATCACTGCATATTTACACTCCTCGAGTTCTTCTTTGAACTCCTAGATGCCCTGTCCATATTGATATCAGAGTGCTAAGATTGCATTCTTACACCTAGCACAAGCAAAACCACTTTTCCTCACTTCAGTCCAAGTCTGACATGCAAATCCCCTTGGTGCCACTCCAGGTAGTCACCTGCCGCCCCCACCAAGCCGTGTGCACCACCTTTTCCTCATTCTCGTTTGACGTGGGAATGGCAAGTGGCACTCAGAAACAAGAATCCTGAAGGTAATCAGAACCCAACATCCACTTGAAGGGTAACAGTATCATGGGAAAATTTGGGCAGAAAAAAGCCTACAGATCATTTAGCTTACTGCGTTTGTTTCTTCAGCAGCCAGAGGTACAGAACACAAACCAAACTACATGGACAGATGTTCTTTTGATCCAGCTGCACCACAGGAGGATGATCACCCCCTGCTCTTCATTGATTTCCCTCCAGTTTAGTGATGGAGTAGTTTGTGGCTCTGACAGTTAACTTTTTCCATCAATGATCAGTGAGACTTGGTTCTACCACTTATTAAAACTACTTGATCAAATGCAGCTAATTTTGCCTGATGTTGATTAGGGAATATTCAGACAAAAACATTACTGTGGGAGGAATGGTCAGCTCCAGCAACAGGCTGATAATAGGAGCAGGAAT
>NW_010125443.1:28779-30427 GCF_000699245.1 Pterocles gutturalis
CGCTACTCATGCAGCTATCATCTGCCCCTTGTTTTACTCTTTCTAATACTTCTGGTAGCTTATAAAATAATCACACTTGGAGTAAAAATAACTTTGTTGCCATGCTGAAGCCCTGAATTATGCAAATGCATCCTAGAACACCAGGGGGCAAGCTTTAATTCACTCCTACTTTTGTAGGTTCAGGGAGATGCCTCACATTTCAAATCTTAGTCCAACCCAGAGGCCATCCTGTTACACCACATGCTCAGCAGTTGTATACAATCTCCTGAACACCTGAATAGGTAGCAAGCCCTCTTTTTTTCCCCAAAAAAAACCCTTGAGAAAATAGCATCACGAGAGCCACTAACACCTGAACAGGTAGCAAGCCTTTTTTTTTCCCCAAAAAAACCCCTTGAGAAAATAGCATCACGAGAGCCACAGGCTGATTATACTTCTGATGTGTGTGTTCTAATGACAATAGTTTTAATTAAATTTACAGGGCTGAAACACAGGTCTACTTTAACAAGAGTGACTCATCCAAGTTCAAGCTGCCAAAAGACTGAATGATCATAAACCACCCCAACTCGGGGCAGGGGGGGAAACAGAGGTCACCAGCTCTTGGCTTTGCAGACGAGACAGCTCCAAATAGTTACAATCAGAAATGATCAGAAGGGACTGGGCCACCGCTGACTCCAGTTCCCCACAACAGGCAAAAGAGACGTTTTGACCCCAGAACTTTTACTCCACACCTAACACACCTCAAAGCTACAAAAAACTTCCTAGTAATAATGAACAATGGCATATCAACTTCTAGTGAAAAAAAGGACAAAATCCTCTCTCAGTGACCATGCCTTCCAACAGCTAATGCCAATTTTGTAACAGTTAAGCATAAAATATGAGAGTTTCATATGAAATTGTTGCAAAACAAACTCAAAATTTAGACTTTGCCTCTCCTGGGAGATGGCTGGAACCAAGAAAGACCACGAGCCACCTGCCACAGTAAGGAAGTCAACCTGCACGGCAATCTACAAACTACCTCTCTTCCACTAAATTATTTTTTTTCCCTTAAACTTCTCTCTAATAAGAGAAATCACGTGAGACCAGCTGCTGATGTGAGGAGTCTTTTTCCCACAGAAAGGCTTCGGTGCAAGTCCTGACCCAGCAGCAAACACCAGCCATTGCATGCACGCCGCCAGGGATGGCCACGGCTTTTTTCTGGGTCGCTCTACACAACCCCATGTGTCTGCACGTGTTCTTTTCTCTTTAACAAACCCCAGCCATTCTCTACCGCTTCAACCACCGAACCCGCAAGAATTAAATCTGCCTCTTCCCTTGACCCCCACTGGTTTGTTACAGACCAAGGGACTTTGGCAGTGCTGACCGGGGGATGCCCCGGGGATGGCCACGGCTTTTTTCTGGGTCGCTCTACACAACCCCATGTGTCTGCACGTGTTCTTTTCTCTTTAACAAACCCCAGCCATTCTCTACCGCTTCAACCACCGAACCCGCAAGAATTAAATCTGCCTCTTCCCTTGACCCCCACTGGTTTGTTACAGACCAAGGGACTTTGGCAGTGCTGACCGGGGGATGCCCCGGGGGTGCCTCAAGGGGAAGGCGTTGAAGTACTCCCCGATCTCCATGTTGGTCTCAAAGAGCGTCAAGGCGTCGA
>NW_010125444.1:0-23410 GCF_000699245.1 Pterocles gutturalis
ACTTTAAGCAGTCTTTAACCCATGACAAGGGGGTATGCAAGAAAATACAACTTCACTGTCAAGTGATCCAGCAGGTAACAAGAGCCATTATACAGACACAGGTCTGACAACTCCCCCGGTCACTGACAGACTGCACCAAGGCATGCAGCCAGTTGCACAAATTCTTACTTCAGGGCCTCTGGCCAAAGTTCAGAAACTAGTTGTAAGATCACACTGTTAGAAAAGGAGCTGCTGAGATCTACACCTTTGCTGCCATCACTACAGCCATAAAATTGCAGCTGTCAGAATGATTCTGAACTGTAAACCATCTAATCACAGTCTGATTGCACAGCCCAAACATCATCTAGAAACACTGAAGTGCTGCAGAGAGCATCATTTTGCTTCATAGAACAAATTGCTAAATATGGGTATACTTGATGGGGTAAAACCACTACACTGGAAAAGTCTGTGTTAATCTCCTCCTGCCCTCTCGAATGCCAGATAAAAACCTTAGTCCTATCTCACAAGACAGGCTCAGGAAGCTCTCTGAAACATAGGGCATGTGCTGTCACTAATTTATGCCCCTTTGGCTCATCAAAGCCAGAGATCAGTACTTTTACTGAGTGCCAGTGGGAATTTTCAG
Organism: Pterocles gutturalis; assembly: GCF_000699245.1. Taxonomy (NCBI): domain Eukaryota; kingdom Metazoa; phylum Chordata; class Aves; order Pterocliformes; family Pteroclidae; genus Pterocles; species Pterocles gutturalis. The sequence continues at coordinate 623 of NW_010125444.1, forward strand.
TGTTTCCTTCAAAGAAGAAAACCTTAGAAAATCACAGTTGATATAAAAAGACACTGCTGAGGTTGATGTCAATCTTGTTCTCTATCGCAAAGAAATGCTGCTTCTGAGCTACTGACAGCCAGGTTCCTGCAACACCCTGCATCAGCAGCCACATCCCAGTGCCTGCCAGTTACGCTTCAAACTAAGGACAGGACACAACAAAAGACACAGCAGCGTGAAGGAAAGCTCCCTCTGGAAGAGAATAGGAGGCTGTCAGCAGCCTCTGAGCCAGCGGACACGAAGCTGCAGGAGACAAGAGCTTGGACGAAGGGCAGCCTGTTCATGCCCAACCAGCACAGCGTGATCCTGGCAGGATCTCCCTGGACCATTCTGCCTGACAGCTACTGGAAGGGTGTCCCATCTACTGAGCATATCTTGCATCTGGAAGTGCATAGACCTTATGAGTAGATCCAACCTCCTGGTATTTTGTCCTCTGGAGAGATTTCTCCTAATCTTTTGCGTTTCAATCTCCAGCCAAAGATACAGAAACACATTTTTAAGCGAGATAAGTAAGGGAAGAATAGAAAATACATTTATGGTCATTTTGTCTCTTGAATGCTTGGACTGACCCAATAATCCTTCATTTTTTGATGCTGGACAACAGCATGTTTTTCAGAACAGCCTCTTCATCCTGATCAAAAGATTTGGGTGACAGAGAACCACTCATGTTCCTAGGCAAGTTGTTCCAGCAGTTAGGTACCTTTGCACATAACATTTCTAACTGTATTTAGCTTTGGCATCCAGCCACTAAACTATCTTGCCACATTTAGACAGCATTTTCAAAACACGCAGTAATGAATTAATCTTAAACCGGTGAGACCATTGCACTACATCCCTCACACACCTGCCGTACAGGTACACATCAGAAATTACACACTCCCCAACACCGTGCTGACTGCTTTACTGCATACAAAGAGTACCAGCCTAAACACACTTCCTAGTTCACATGAAAAGCATTTCAAGTTTCTTAGCTTCCCTTTACGGTACACAAAATACACAACCCCTGCACATTTAGCAAGAGGGACAGAGTGTTAGATGCTAGTGGTGGCTGGAGCAGTTGTTCCCCACTCCCAGAAAACGCTGCTTCCAGAAGTTACTGTGCTGCCTACGGAGAAGCTCCGCAGTGGTTTGCAGCCCAGCATATTATGGTAAATCAAAACCAGTGCTGATTTGCTGTAATGCACTAAATGGTAAAATCCAGCCTTTCCAGGTAGCTTCACAAGAGCTGCACCTTCTCTGCAGTGGCACAGCCACCTCAAGGTGAGAGGGATAACAGCCAGGGACAGCAGGACAAGCAGAATGCCTACACATTGCAAGTCCAGATGTGTCCTGCCACTCTGCATAACAACTTTCCCTCAAGCAACCTGACAGCTGAGTGGTCCTAAAAACAGCCCAATTCAGCCATGTACAATGCCTGCCTGGTTGCAATAAATGGGCTGAAGACGTTGAAATGTCAGTGTCACTCTGCACACAAAGGGTCTACAGCTAAAACAGATGCTTCCAAGACCTGTTCAGTTACTGCTATCTCCTTTGCCATTGTTTTCCCCAGCCAAGACGGGGTGTTGAGAGAAGGGCTGAGAGCCGTCAGAGTCAAGGGAATACAGATCATAAGCCCTAATAAGAGCTTGACCTTTGCTAGATAACTCGCTACTCTGGTGTCTTCAGGCTTCTGGGACAAACAGCATGGGCAGGGAGCATACTGCCTACCACAGCAAGGCCAGCATCCATGCAGGCTGTATCTTGCAACAAGGAGGAGATTCCCTTTAGAAGCTGAAGAGTTGGAAAATTACTACCCTTGCTATTCATCTCCTTTGTATTTATTTTTTAATTAAGCCTCTGGTCTGAGATCCACTTCTTTTTCTAATAGAGTATTATTGTTTCAGCAGCATCACAAAAGTAACTGTCTGCAATTTCCTAAGCGGAACAAAGGGTTCTTTTATTTTCCTTTAGCCACTGTTGCAATCTTTGTTAAAGAACTCATTACAGAAACACTTCTGAATGAATGACAGCACCTAATGAATTTTTTTTTTTTTGTAGTAGTAGCAATACACAAGTGGGACTATTTTACTTAATTTTTCTGCAATAGCAGAACATCCCTGCCACAAAGTTATGCTAACTCAGGCTGCTCTCCTCTTCCTTAGTTATCACAATGACACTTAAAATGCAGGTCTTAAATAGACCCAGCAATTATCTGGGGTTTACCGAACAATGGCTACATGATAGTTATGCTACACAGCAAAGATTTTGCATCCTTTACATTGCAGAACAGCTTCTACCTCACTAGACAATAATTAAGTTGGAAAAAGAGCTTTGTGTACTTAATGAAAGTACAGGGGGAAAAAACTGATCAAGCTTGGTATTAAAACTATCCCAGCCTAAGGGCTTTTCAGATTTTCTGCTTTTACATTTTTCTAGCAGATAAAACCAGAAATTTTCTTTTTAGTGAAAAGTTATTTTCTTGCCTCAAATGCCTCAAAATTTAGAGAGAACGACAAGATGCATAAGTTTATAAATAAGTCCTTTGCAAACCACTGGTATTTTAAACCGGCTTTACTTCACAACCTCGGAGGCAGTGCCATGGTCACCCCACATTCTCCAAAAGAAACGTGCAAAGATGTTCTGGAATAGAGAACAACTGATGAGGAAGGCACACAGCAGTGCAACTAAGTACAAGGGCTCTGCTGTACCCAAATTAATCCTTGCACAGGGATGCTTAAATCCAATGTTTGGGCTAAAAAATTAACATGCTGTTGCAGAAAAATTGTTCCACTTCCTAAACAACACATATTTCCAAGAGACAAAACATATATATTTTATATACTTCTATACTCCTATACTTTAAATATTAAAATATTTAAGTTCAGAAACACAGTTTTTTAATAATTCCAGTATTGAAGGTACGCTCTTCTTACTCAGAACAATCCCATTTATGGTTTGCACATGTTGTCCTAAGTCTAGACTAACTTCCCTAATTTAGGAACTCACTGTGCTGTCCTTATAAGCCTTGGGTTGGAAAGACTATATGAGCCTTTAAAAAGGAAATTCCATAATATTTACAAGTTATTACATAATGTGAAAGAAGCTTTGATTTCTCAACCTTCTTTTTCAACCTTTCATATCATTATCTCCTCATTAACAAGATTTTCTCCAATTCATCTCACCTTCTGCCCTTGACACATTCCTCCTGCTTCATTAGGTATCTGCTGCTTTCATGTTTTACAAGATATGGACCCAAAGCATTTTACAAAGGGACAGAAAAAGGACTTCTGTGAATAAACAAACAAAAAAAAAAAGGTATCTATACCTTCCCAATGTCCCACACAAATAACAAGAGGCTGTCCAACTTGCCTGTTTGCCTCAGTTTAGATCTGCATTTCTGCCTATCCAAGAGGAAACAGCATCTTTATGCATTTTGAAGGAAAGGTCTGATTGCCATCCAGATTACAACACATCTCAAGGACTCACCTATGCAACCAGAGTGGGCTGGAAGCAAGCACGTGCTTCATATTGTCAGTGTCCCAGCCAGCACCAGTGGGCTGGTGCTTCATGGATCCAACAAAATGGCTCCACGATATCTCCCTCCCCAAAAGCAAAACCAGGATCAGCAAACACCCCATTGCACTCCTACCCAATAGCTGGTACCACCTTGGGACAAAGAGCTGGAGCACGTGGAGTTGTGAACCATATTAACAACACATAACAGCAAGCCATGCTCTCACGTTCTCTGTGAACCTTGCTGCTGACAAAGGCTCTGGATTGACACGCATAATGCTCCATGTAGCTCAATCTGTAGAAATGAAACACTCCACTAGACTCACTAAAGCTGACACATACATCAAAAGAGCATATTAAAAATATTTACTGTTTATTGTGGGTCACACTCAGAAGTTATCCACATCCAAACTCCCTGGCTGTCCCTAAGCTGACTGATCCCTAGACCCTTACATCAGGTCTCACTGAATCTCTGCAATGCCAAGTAAATTCTGTTATAAACCTGGCTTTATGCCTTGAACTATCACCAGCATTTGGAAATCAGAGAAGTGATAACATAAGTAAATGTACACTAAAAATCTTATTATATTCAAATGCTTTATTCATAAAACTAACCAGCACACTCCAAAAGCTTCAGATCTCACGAAAAGACTGCTCCGAGTTCCTCAAGACACCCCTCAGCAATGCCACCACTGTTATGGGTTAGATGTGTTCCAAATATACAATGTGTAATTGCCAACAATCAAAATTGGTATTAAATTGGTTTATGAAGAAAGGAGCTTTGAGAACATGCAGCTTGGGTTTAGTGTTAAAAAAAAAAAGTCTGCATGAATAGAGAATTCTTCCTAGAAAACAGCATGCTACAGGAAAGGCAGCAAACAGCTGACACACCACGAGGAATCATACCTCATTTTCCCTGCTTGGATTGTGTCTCACAGCTGGAAAGAAGTCTTGTGCAATAAAGATAATTGCCTACCAGCAAAGAAATAAGATATATACAGGCAGCCTCCGCTAGCCCTAAACAAAAATGGTTGACTTCCCTTTCTCACATCGTGCAAAACCAGAATGTACTTTGGCAACTCATTTGTGAGTTAAAGAAGGTGCCAGGGAAGGAAAGAAGACGGGACTAGATAGAAAGCTGTGGACATATTAATGCATTAACTTTTGAAAACGCAAGCTGCTTTTGTTTTTAAAAAGCTGTGAACTCTGAACACAGGTTATTTAGAAGTAAAGCAATGCCAGCTCAAGTGGAGGCAAATTTACCCCGTGGCCATTTCAGAGTCATTTTCTCACACTCTAAAATAAACAGTCTGCTTCTACATGCCCAGACATTGCACCAGAACCTGCCCCACTATACGGCACAGTGTCATAGTGTACAGTCCTGGGCATATGCAAACCAGCTGGAGACAGCGGGGACAGAGAAGTCTGTGCATCTTAGGGCTGGGATGCTATCAGAGGTTACCAAAGGTGAGTCCAAGGAAACCCCTTCTAGGAGAGAACACAGGAAAACGACATTTAAGACAGAAAAAATCCCTTTCTCATAAAAGCCATGTAGACGCTTTGCAAGTATTTCAGTAAATACTCACTGCAATACAGGCACAGTCACTGTCTGGGTTTGTCCTTAACATTCAGCCTGTTCCAATCAGGGAAAGGACAAATACAGACAACAGAGAAGGAAGATAAACATCTGCCCTTCCTTTAGGACATTTTTACTCAGGAAGCATCGCTGTTTCTTACGCTGTAAGACCTTTGTGATCTGAGCTTTAAAGCGCTATTTAGTTTTTCTGGCTACATGCTCTTCATCACCCGAGACCCTGAGCATTCCACAGTCACTAAAGCAGAGATAGTCCCAATAGTCTTTTAAAACAGAAAAGTATAAATATCCTGATAGAGTAATTGCCACATTGCGGCAGGAGACCCCATCCCACTTGAGATCATCTCCACAGAAAGTAAAGACTGCCTTGCTGACATGAATAACGCCTGTGCTTTGCAAAATGCTTCAATGCTGCTATTCCCAGCCTGTGCAAATCTTTAGGTCTCTTTTCTGGAGATGCAGATCTTACCCCAGACATCACCACCAAGTGATTTTGTTTTTGTACTAGCTCCTTCTACCTTCCTTTCCAAGAAGGGTTTGAAAACCCTTTTCAAAGGATTTAAAGCTTTTTAGTGTAAAAGGCTGATAAAGTCGCATGATTTCTCCTGATTTATGAGGTGGTGCAACAGAAGAACCCAGGCTTACGAGACACATTCAGCTCCACGGAATAAACAAACCCAGCCAGGCATTTGAGCTATACCACGGCACTCGGTGGCACACATTTTTCTTAAGTCACTTGCCCCAAATCACATAGACAGCTGCACTGGCCACAAGTATGGCTCCAGACCTTCCAGCCTGCCCCTCCTCTGCGGAGATGCAAAAGCACAAGATGGAAGCATTCCCTCCAGGAGCCATCCTTCTCTTTTGCGGAGCCCTGGTCTCCCTTGCAGTTTAGAGTGTCTGTATAATGCAGACAAAGCTGACAAGGTCACTCAGGCCTTGATGTGAATCCCGTAATGAGGCACAGGGATGCCAGGATGTTTTCTTAACGCCGTTCAAGAGCAGTAGCTGATTTGCTACTATAAGAAATAAGCATGCACATCTCTTTGCCAGGTGACTGAAATGGAGACTGTAATCAATTATCAGCAGCTCTGGAAATGAGGCTGATACAGAAGGTGAAAGAAAGCCACCAGAAAAGCACAAAGATACCCATTATGCTATTTTTCAAAAATCTCTGAAAAAAGTTTTATTGCAACTTTTTTTTTTTTTTTTAAACTCATGTAATAAAACTGAAATTCCACAGACTATGTCTTTAAAGACAAACTGACAAAATTCGATAGAGAATGAGTTTGGACATTCAGAAGGAAGGATATTTACAAGCAACCATAACCAAACCAGCAGCTTTCCACAGCAAGTTGGGAACAAAAGAAAGAGCTGCAGGGAACAGGGTATTGCTAATGAGTAATGAAAATTGCCTGCCACATCTTTGAGCTACACTTCCAAGAAAAAAACAAACAAACAAAAAACCAAACAAAAATACAACAATTATGAGCGAAACCACCTCTAAATTCTTTCAAAGTGGACACAAAAAAGCAAATAAAGCTTAATCAAGGAAGGAAAAATGCCAGGGGGGATTCCAGCAGGACTAGACCCCCAGGTACTCATCCTTTTTCTGGTACAAATAATAACAACAACAGGAATGAAGTATTAAGTAAAAATGGAGTTAAATGTAATTAAAAAAAAAAAAAAAAAAAGCCCTCCGGAGATTTAACTGGCAAAGCTCTCTTCAAACTGGCCTGTGATCTCACAGCTAGTTTATTTTAACGCACATTCAAAATGCAGTACTTGTGACGATTCAGAGCTGTTTACTTCTGAATAGTTTCCAGGACTGTTTTGCAGTGAAAACAAACAGCAAACAAGCAGAAACTATCCTATTGTTCTGCTACGATCAGTGAGCTAGATTCTCATTTAAGATAAACAGACACAAATTTACCAAGGCAGTGGAGCTGAACCCACTTGCACTGGCTGCTCCTCGGTTTCTTTTATACACCTTAGCCTTGTGCAATTTAAAAGGCATGTTTCAAAGCGGCACTCAGGAGGAAACACGTGTCTGTGGTAAAGCCAGATTAGCATACGCAGCAATATTCCTGACTAACGCTCCTTTGAAAGAGGTGCTGAGGACTCCCAGATGATGTCAAAGATCCACACTGACATTTATAAATGAGGCCAACCCTCTTCCCGAAGGCTAAACATTGCAGGGAACCAAGGAACTCAGGGCATTACAAACTTGGGTTTCCAGATTTTTAAGCAACAAGGGCTGCAGATGCTACCAAATGGAAGTATTTGCAACAAAGGAATTCTATGGGGAAAATACAAAAAACTCAACAAGATCCACCAAACTACCTTGTACAAGCCGAACTGGGGAAACTGTTCCAGGATGGTACAGCGCAGCTTCATCCTCTTCATGGTGAAGGCAAGATGCTGGGCTGCACTTGCTGTGGTCTAACCACGTGCTGGTGGTTCCAAACTGGCTCAAGTGCCACAGCCCCATGAGGAGCCTGGCTCTTTAATTGCTGACCCAACTCACTGCAGCTGGGGGCAGTTTTTTTTCCCCCTAATCTTTTGGAAAGAAGCAGACTGTAAGCTACTCTGGTCACTGTTCTATGCTTTCAAACAAAGCCTCCTGTGATGCCCTGCTCAGTAATGATAAGGTCCATTTTGGAGGCAAAAGTGGTGTTCGTTTTATCTGCGGTGCCAACACATCTGTCTTGCAGAGTAATCCCCTTTGGACTGAGCTCAGCAGTAGGGACAATAATGCTTCAGGATAATCATAAAGGAGAGAAAGTCAGACAGATGTGCCACGTTTGATGAAAAGAAAAGCTGCTTAAATAAAAACTCTCGAAAATTCTTGATCATAAGTACCCTATTTTTACTGCTCTCCAATGGCCACTGGGCACTTAATTCCCGAAGGCTCCTTGAAAAATTCCACCACGCAACCAGATCATTTGCCTTATCTCACCTTAATATTGCAGCTCTGCTGAAATCCTTATCCTAGTCTTTTATTGCTTTAGAGTGCGAGAACACCATGATTGCAACTGGGCAAAAGATAAAGTGTAGCCCTGCAGAGACCGGCAATTCCTCCCTGCTAGCAGCAAAACTGTCTGAACTGGAAGTTTTTCAACAAGATGCAAAACCTACTGGGAACAGAGTGCGTGGTTAGCCCAGCCTGATCCTGCACCCTCATACCTACTTTGATGAACAAACACAACCAGACCCTTCACAGCTACTTTTGCTTTACCAGACTAGAGTGACGAAAACCTGGATATTCACTATGTTTTACTTCACAAGGTTTCAAGAACATACCTACAAACGCAGCAGACAGTTTTTTTATTTCGGGGTGCCCTAACAAACAAAATTTCCTTTTGGGACATCTTTCCATAGGGAGAAGAAAGTTACAATACATCAACAGAACCTGTGAAGTTGAGAAAGAACCATTCCTTGTTTACTGTAGTAAGAAAGAAGATTAATCTGTTTTAACTCATAGTATCAAAAGGGAAAATTCATAATTCATAAATCTCATAAAAAATTATCGTCCCATGATAGCTGTTAGCTTACAGATGCCAAGCCTTATTGCTCAAAACCCTCCTGAAATAAGACATTAAGTTGATATGTAGATCCAAATCTGTCCTGTTTTGCATGCACTGTTTTATACATTAAATAACCAGATTTGCTGAATGTCTTCTCCCAAGGGCAGTCTTTGCTCTTCACAGAATGTCGCACTTTTCTTTTTTATATAAATACCATGTAATTTTTATTTCTGCTGTCACGGACATTCTGTTCTTAGTTAGAGCTGAGATGCAATATACAGCCAAATCTTTCTTGTTAGATCAATCAACATTTATTTACAAGGAAAATATGCCTTATTTACATTGTGGCAAAAGCAAGATGTTTGCTGAAACACTGGTGCATAAATAAAATGCTGAAGAAGCAGTCTGAATAGGAAGTTTTCTCTAAAGAACACTGTCCTATGTAGGGAGCAACTGACAGTTTAAGATAATCACTGGGTGAGCATTACACATTATAAAATCTGCTTTAGGGGCCCCACAAACAACAGTCTGTATCAGAAGCAGTGAAAGCTGGCTACTCTAGTAACAGCGCAACAATCAGCATGAAGAGCTACCTTGGCATTTTCCCTATAGCTATGCAGGGAATAGCTTCCTTATCTTGGGACCCTCTTGAATTTACCCATCTTCTGTCCTTCAGGAGAAGGAACAAGGATGGGTTTCCTACACTTACTTAACAAGGAAGCTCCCTGGATCCTCTGGTTGTTTTGTGTCATGGCATAAAAATCCAGTATTGCTTTCCAATGTCTCAGCTTCTCTTAGACAGGAGTAATTAAACAAGGCATGATGCTACTGTCTACTTCATAAAACACTTTCTGGTATCGAGAGGCAAGACACAATTTGATAATGGCACTGTATTACATATAGTGTGGCACCTGTGCAATTCTGTAGCCTGGTTTCCAAGAACTGACCCATCTTTTGTTGGAGAAATCAGTAAATAATGAACAACAAGGAATGGGTGGAGGATGGCTTTGTTGCTGCTATTCTGCAGTAAACTGAGCCGGCAGCATCTTAAAGTAGCCAACTGTCAATCCCACTGGCTCTGCTCCCCAGATCCCAGCCAGAACAGTAAGAGGAGCTTGGGGAGGGAGGTAGCCTCATTTCACTTGCTAAAAATATTTGCAAAATAAGGGTTTGCAAAAATATTGCCTGAACTTTTTATTTGCTTTAAGTTCCTACTTCTGCTTCTTCACTACACACAATATGTTTCCCTTCTCAGTGCTTTGATAAAACACTGATCCTGGTGGGAGTTTCAGATTTGCCAATGGAAGGGAATATTCATACAGGCAGTTGTTATTCCAGTTGGCCACCCTGTCTGTGCCATGTTCTGTGAATACTGTGCATGATCTTGGGAAGTGATCTAAGATCAGCTTGTCTGTGGAAGCAATAATCTCATGACAAATTCTGATCATTAGGGTGCCAAATATTTTTAGGCAATGATCCCTCTGCCAACAAGTAAACCAAGCACTGCTCAGCAGAACGCATATTTTGCAAGAAACATAAGCCTGAGTGACAACAGACTAGGACTTGGGAGGGAAGGGCACAGGATCTGCTGTCAGGAGTGCAAGGACTGGTTGTATAAGCAGTCTGGGCAAGAGGCCACATGAAGAGGGACCACACTCAGCCCTATACTTGTCCCATCTAACTTCAGGTGCTTAATTAAAAACACATAAATGAGAATCAATGCAGAGAAAGGGAGAAAAAGGTGTGCTGAATCACCCCCTGGAGGGGCCAGAGATTTGAATTGCTTTCCATGTCCTGTTTTTCTGTTAGTAGAGGGATAAGAGGAGCAATGCAGAAGCACTCCCACTGCTAGCTAAAGCACTCCCCGTTAAGTATGCAGCAATGGATGGGATAAGCCTCGGCTCACTGTTCGATCCTCCACGGGCACCCCAGTAAGAGATAATGCACTGCTACACTCTGGCTACCTCAAAGCATCTACATCAAATTTACCACATAGGCACAGAGGACTTAAGCAGCAGGGTCTGTATAGCTCAGAAGCGTCAGCCTTAAAGCTCAGGGGAAAAATAAAGGATCAAGATATTCGCAGAAAGACTTACATTCTCAGACTAACCTCTGTATATGAATGGAGGCTCAACATATTTTTCTTTCCCACATCTCAAGAGCTGAGACTCAGGGAAGGATTCCATTAAGTCAATCCCTTCTCATTTTCTCCACTGTGGCAGTAAATGGCTGTGAAAAATTAAGCACAAATGGTAAATTCCTCTTCAGGGCTTACTCTGTAGAAGGCCATATCTCCTTATGAAAAGGGAGTCTCTCTTTGACACCTGCAGCCAGAAGCCTTAGCATCCTTTTTACTCATTCACAAGATAAAGAAACCTGTAACCTTTAAAAGGGTTGCAAATGAACTTCACTGTTTACGCCCTATCTTTAAGCCTGGAGGAGAATGCAGGCCACAGCATCAGGATGAAATGACCTTTAAAATCATCTCGTGCTGCAGTGGAAATAGGCATGATGCCTCCGGGCAAAGCTGAGAATCCTCTGCCTCAACCTCTCAAAGTTCACTGTGGCAGAGGGAGTAGAGGGGAAAAAGGAATGCAGAAATTCGTGGGGAAGCTGGGACAAACTGATCTGTCAGGAGGTTTGAAGGGACCCCCCCAAAACAATACAACAAAATTGGGGGAAATATTTTGAGTGGGTTGGGTTGAGAATATTTCAAACTTCATAGAAGGTGGAGAAACTTCAGGCAGAATGGTTTATTCATCAAGGTATTTTCCAGAGTGTCAAAACCAGGGATTTAAATCCCCCTCCAGCTGAGGAAGGACTGACTAGGTCTCCCAGTTGCCTATCAAGTGCTCCACACATGAAACCCTAAGGGAAGTTAGAAAGAATCCAAGAGGGCTCAGTGTGAAGCAACACCAGCTACCTGAACTGGGTCAGTCCTGGACATGAGTCCCAGCTGTTCTTCCCTGGAAGCCTCAGGGGAAAAGAAAGCCAATCCTTACAAAGGGAACACCTTTGGTGCTTGCATACAGCCAGCAGCTTTTTCTAATGCCATTTTTGGGCTCCGATCCCTGAAGCTGCGAAGCTTTGCTAAAGCTAAACATATTAGGAGGCTATTTCTGTGACACAAAGCACCTCAAGGCTCCATGAAGGACATCAGGACTTCCAAGTGCTCGGTGCAGAAATCCCTTTTCAAAATAGGGCACAGGCTTCTAAATGGCCTTGGGAAATCAGAAAGTTTTAGCCACTGCATATGTTCTCCATACTAATTCCTCAGCAAAGCTTTCAATTAGCAGAAACCAAGGCACAATGAAGGGCTGAACCGAAAGCCTAGCCCTTTAAACCATCAATTTAGTGCCACGGAAGTTGACATTTATTGAACTCCTATTTCCATCCCAGCAATCCTATGGTGCTTGAATCTCAATCCATTCCTCAACAGCTGATTGGAGCAAGCATAAAATAAAACGTTTGAATAAAACAGACATATCAGTCATCAAATCTGCTGTCAAGCTTTCTGGCAGCCAGGGCACCCACAATAAAGCAGAGAGCTATGTGAAAGTACACTGGAAATTTGCTGCAGCCAAGCCAGTTGCAAGCAGCCTTCTCTAATGAGACTTGGGCAGGTTTTTTTCACCTCAAAGAGGACAGTTCCAGAGCATTATTGCAGTAAGATAGTCTTTGTTCCAGTTCTCACTGTAAAGCCCCATTTCTAACAGGCAAGCTTACAGACTCTTAGACCATTTTCTAGTGAGAATTGTCCGATGCTTTCAGTTTCCTGCTACAAACCAACAGAAGCTGTCTATAGCATCTATTTCTCCAAGTGACTCCGGGAGGGCCCCAAAAAAGACCTAATACACAACAGCCGTGGCACAAAAAGATCAGTCACTGAAATTTAGGGGGTTCTGCTGCAGCATTCAGCAGCCTCTCAGCTGCAGCACATCTGCATTATCTGTTCTACAGAGGCATTGCACACCCATCACCTATGTTCTTTATAGTGTACTTGCCAGCCAGCTCTAGGGTCAATTCACAGGTTATTCTTGTTTGCAAGCACATGGGGATCTGAGCATACTCCTCATACAGGACTTTCAGCGGCCACAGTCTCCACCTGAGTGGAACAAATGGTAGTTAATGGCATCACGGTTGTAAAAAGACTATGAGACCAAGCAAACTCTGGAGGGTCTCTGGAAAGTCATGCCCCAAGTGCTGTTTCTTTAGCTGCCAGGAGTTAGCACCTACAAGTAATTAATTTTGTGAAACTTTATTCTTGGGAATGATCTAGCAGAATTTAAATCTTCCCTTGTGCTACTCAATGCACAAAAAAGAATTCTGAAGAGAGCAACATCCTCACAAGAGACTGTACTCTGGTACCCAAAAGGATGCCACAGACCTCCCCTACGTGCTAGTACAACATGTATTCTGCCAGAACTGGAGAGGAACCATCCCCAGCACTAACTACCAGTCTGGACAAGCCCAGCAGAAGTGACTGCCTGACCAACAGGCAAAATGGCACATGCCCATTTTTCTCAGCCATGCAGCAAGATGAGAAGGTAGTGATCCATTTCAGGAATGCAACAGCAGTTATTCATTTGACATCAGTGACAGATCAGACTCCTGAATTTTAAAGGCAGTACCAATTCACAACCCTTTTGTGTATCATTAACAACCTGGAAGCTATTCATCTACTTAATTGCAACAGTAGCTTTGTGTCTGAGGACAGGACTTCAATCGTTAATATTTGACAAGCACAGACTTCTAATTATTATGTTTTGGAGTTAAATGGAAGTGTTGAAAATTGACAGGCAACTCCTTCTTTGCCTAAGAGAGCTCTTTTTCACCATCCAATCTTAATATCCCATCTCCTGTTTCTTACCCTCGAAGAGCAGCTCTGTACTAATCTAGCGTGAGATCAATAGTCCAGCAATCATTCTCTGAAATATTCTTGCCAGTCAACTAAAAAAAAAAAAAGACAAAAACCTCACACTACCCACAATAAACCAACAATAGTGAGTTCAACTCTGCTATCACAAAATACACCTAGGATGAATACAATTCAGTTTTCAAGCTCCAGCTGTCATGAAAATTCAGCACAGACATGAACAGAGATTAAAATTCCAGTACAACATAGATTTGTATTAGTGAAGAATCAGTTAACAGGAAAATTTAAAGCAATCAATTGTGTGCCAGTGCTCACAGATCAATCAGTCTTAGATGAAGCTAATGGAAAAGGTCACAAAAGACCAGCAATGAACACCTTGCAGCCCGAGAGGTTCATCAGAAACCTGAAGAAGCAGGAAAGAATCATAGAACAGGAAGACCTACAAATGTACTTTTGAACTCTCTGAGTAAACAGTTCTAACAGGGGAAGAACAAGTTAGGATCTGATTTTCTGAAACCCATCCAGTTTGCATATGGGATTGAGAAAGTCTTCCTATAAAATAGGAGAAACAAAATGGAGACCCGAAGCTATGCTGCAGAAGTCAGTACTAGAACCAGGACCCAAATCTTAAGGCAATAGTAACAACAGTCATCCCTTTTCCAACATTCACCGCAAGACCACAAGAGGTGATAGAACTGTGATCTTTATCTTCTTTATTTTAATATAATAGCCACCTGACTTCCAACTTGCTTCAAAGAATCACTCTGCATTTATTATCCTTTTATTATCCTTTTATTATTTTACTGCACCACACGGCTGCACACATAATTAAGGATTTAAATAATGAACAGATATTAGCATTATGTAAATCATCATAATTTTCCATTAATGGGAACTGGTGGTATACTGCCTGTGAATCACAAGCATTAGAAGTCTGACAGTCTTATACATTTTTAAATTTGACTATATGCCTGTTATAAATTACAATCAAAGCAGTTCTTTTGACTACTCTTAGATGGTTCCCAACTCAATCTGTTGCACATCTGTTAGCAAAACATTATGTCCAAGGCCCTTAAGAGAATATGGAATATATTAGTATCTTGAATTAAGACAGCATGAAATGCTCAAACCATGATTATCTCAACCAAAATTAAATTCTCTGAGTTAACATTATGTATGTCTATTCAAATTACATTTCGCTAAGGTCAGTTATGAAAAACAATTGCCATCTCACTGCTTACTGCTCTCATCCATCTTCTTTAATAAACTCATTACTGAGCTATAATTGGGAAGGTTTGCTTAGGCCAGGACTGGAAAGCACTGCTTTTCTTAATTCTTCTTGCACTTCTTGCTCTATTTCCGCTGTGGCTTGGGGTTTGGTCCTCTGACACCCCAAATAATGAGCTCAACAAACAGGCAAGACAAAGTCTGTTCTGAACAGTACGTTGTCAAATGTTCTTGTTCTACATAAACATGTTTTAATATCAATTCAAATGAAAGATACTGAATCAGCAGCAAAGGCTAGTGGGACACCCTTCTACATCTCTGTGGAGTGCTCAAGAGTCAGTGACGAGGTTCCCTATGCCAACTTTGGAGCTATCTATTCATACGCTGGCTATATTAATGATGAATAAGGTCCTTATAATCTACATTTCTTGTAACACAACCTCTTTTCACAGGTCATGCAAAGAGACCAGAAAAAAAACAGTGCTAGCAAGACTAGATGGCTGATGACAAGGATTGGAAGAACAAGGTTTAGAACTGGAATCTAGGCACTCAATCTACTCTGTCTCTTAGGATTGTTCCAGCACAACAAAAAAAGTGTGAGCTCTCCTGTTCTGTAAGGACTTGTCTAGCTGTGGAGAAGTCTGGTGGGAGTTCTGTGTGTCATCTACATGTGGATGCAGACTCCACCAGGGCCACTCCACCCTAATGTTAAGCTGCTCAGAGTCCCTCCATGTTCCTCAGAACATTTTGTCCTTTCCCCATTTCCTTTAACAACCATCCTCCATGGTATTCAGCCTAGTTTTTCATGCCAAAAACTAGGAGCTAAATCTTTCCCAAAATGTGCATTTCCTGTATAGGAGATTATGAAATTAATTTATTTGGGGGAAAAAAAATCAATACAAAACCCCCATAATCAACATGTAAACCAGTAGGATTTAGAAAACAGTGAAAGACTTGAACAACCTGTGTTTCACTGAGAAATGAGAGACTAAATAAGTGGTAGCTTGAATCGCTATGGCAAGAGCAACTCAAGCTGTATCACCCATGGTACATATAGCCTGGTAGAAGACTGTGATATGAAAAGAGAATGAAGGTAATATAATTAGCTGTTCAACAGCGGGTTTTTTTCTGGGCTTTTTTGGGTTTTTTGTTTGTTTTTAAATAAGCTCTTCTAAAAAATCCCAGACTACATGTAGTAAAGACTTTAAACATAATGAAGCTGGGATGTTTCAATATAAGAACGCCCAGAGTCCACCTGGCGCAGTACCTTTTCTCCCACATCGGATGGAGGAGTATGCCTACAGAGGAGAAAGAACAGGGCAATCAAATGATAGATTTCCCAAAAATACTTCCTCAGCCTCCAGCTGGTTTTGGTTTGGTGTACTTCCTGACTTTGATTCATTCTGTCAACTTGGTAACATGCAAAGGATGTCTTTCAAACACTCATCCAGCCTCCCCAAGCCTTGCGAACTTCTTGCATTCACAACAACCTTTGTCAAGAAATTCAAAAGTTCTGTGTACTGCATGAAGCACTTCTTCTTATTCAGTTTGCCTGAACCTAAGCCCTACCAGGTCCATTTGATAGACCCTGTTCTTCCAGTGAAAGAAACAATGAAGAGCATCTGTATACACCCTTAAGCTGCTCATGATTATGTACCCCTGCTGTATATTCTGTTAAATTTTCCAGAAAAAAATACACTCAGCTCAGTAAGCCATTCCTTATTCAGAATCCTGTCCATATCTCTCATTTCTGCCCTCGTTCTCTGTAACTTTCCTAGCTCTCAAAAATTATTTCTGAGATAAGGGGACAAAAACTGCATGTGTTTATGAAGGTATAGCACAATGCTCTCTTGTGTTGTTCTCAATTTCTTTCCTTATAATGCCCAGCTCCTCCTCCCCTCCCACCACTTCCCAGCTCCGAGTTGATGTTTTCATGCAATGATCTTTCATAGCTGCAAGACTGCTGCTTGGCAGTAATGGTTTGCTTGGAGGCCATTACTGTGTACATGGCACTGTTTACCTGCAGTGCATCATTTTGCTTTTGTCTACACTGAATTTCATCTGCCATTTTAATGCCCATTCACTCAGTTTTATAAGATCATTCTGTAGACCTTCACTCAGCCTTTGTCCTTGCAAACCCAAATAACTTCATACATCAACCAGCTTTATCACTTTAATGTTCACCCCCTTTTCCAAGCTGTTTATGAACATACTGAGCATCATAGGACCTAGCAAAGAGTCTAAAGATTGCTGAGCTTCCCCCAGAAGAACCGAGCATTTTCTGATTTACCTTGCCTACACATATATGTGCACTGTGTGCCAAGGATTAACACCAAACTGAGAGGGATGCAGTTGATTTATGTAACAAAGTCCTAACATCTCCCTTCTGATTTCAGTTACAGTGGCTTAAAACATTTGTAGTTCATATTGACAGTTCCTCACTCAAGGAACGGTAGGCTGCCTGTTTGGCCAGTGGTATCTGGTGAAATGCCTTCACTGGTCTCCGCATGTTTCTCAGAGTGATCTTTAGGCACTTAAGTACCAAGATCCACTTCCACCAGCTTCCTAAGCAGAAATAACCGCATATGCATTGGCAGTGGACCCAGCCTGCCCAAAGTATACCCATAGCTATTCTTCATGTAGATATTCCAGATTCATATTCAGCAATCTCAAATTGGGCTGGCAAAAGGGAGGATCAGGTTTTTACACATGTATTTTTCTCAGGCCTGGCACAGAATGTTTTAAAATAAAGCAGGGTGATATTTTGTAATGAAACCCCTGAGAACTGATAAAACAGCACTGAACGTTGTCTGAATGACATGCTCATACAGAAACTCCTTGCCCCGTCAGCCCAGTAACCCAGTGCTACTACTGATAGTATTACAAGTTGGCTTTACACCTCTGCTGGATAGACTTGACTAAATGACATCAGAAAAAAAACAGAAATAACACCCAGAGAAATTATCAGGTTGAGTTAATGAAAGGCAGACATTAGACACTGGCTCTCAATCCAGACTGCTTCTTCTCCTGGCAGAACTCCCATACATGATGCAGAACAAAGCACCAGAGGGAAGTTATGTGATCACGCTCCAAATGTTACTCAGGGTTGGCTGCCAATAATATGCTAATTCTAATTAGGAATATCAAAACAAATATTTGCAAAACGTCATTCAATAAGCCAGTACTCCATAAGCCCCTGCTGCTAGTTAGGAGCTCAAGAGTTAAAATCAAGCCTTTCCAACTCACAGTTGAGTTTCTCCTGCTTTAGGTGCTATTGCCACATTAGTGAGTTTCAGCACACAAGAAAAGCAGACAAGTTGTGACCAATAACTTCAGATGTTTTTAAAACAACCACAAGAATCTACTGGCTTTTTCAAAACATAGGCAAACCATTTGAATTAATAAAACAAGGAAGTATGGTTGAAGGACAATCCATAGTGAGAGGCTTATCCCTTTTGTAAACCCTTCTGGCTTTTGTCCTGAAAGGCAGTGGGAGTGAGCACCATCTGCTTAACCCGTTATTTCCCTTTCCCAGCTCATACATATCCACTAGTAATGGCAGAACACATCTGCTCTGTATTGATCACTCCCACATCAAAAACAGTCTCCGCTGGTCCAGGAAAACAAGTGCCCTCTAGGGATGGGGCACCTCTGCCCAGTTTATTTCAGAAACAGACTCTTCAGGACTGATTTTCACTGAACAGGAATTCTAAGATAATGACTGCAGTCCTTACCCATCTGCAAACTTAAGGAGTGAGAAAAAAACTGTGCCTTTGGCTTCCACAAGACCCAAGTTACTGAAACATCACTGAATCCCTGCCAGAATACAGCTTCACAGTGGCCTTGCTCTGCAAGAGCAGCAAGATCAGCAAGTGCCCAGTCCTTTCAAACAGTCCTCTTGGGTTCAGCCTCTGCCCTTAGCGCTGCTGACAAACAAAACAGAGAATCAGCCCTCTCCAAAGCAAATATGAAGGCCACTTCAGCTCCAGAGAAAAGAGGAAAGCTCATTATCAGGATGGTCAACACACACAGGTGGTATGAAAAGTTCCAGTTGTGCAAACAACTACAGGACCTGCCCTGAGGGTCTCCTGGGGGAAGAGCTCGCATGAGCCATACCACCTCACTCAGAAGGTGCCAGTACTTCTGCCTCTGGACACGGAAGGAACCCAGGACAGCAGAAATGGAAAAAGCAATGTTA
The DNA here is from genome assembly GCF_000699245.1 of Pterocles gutturalis. Lineage (NCBI taxonomy): Eukaryota > Metazoa > Chordata > Aves > Pterocliformes > Pteroclidae > Pterocles > Pterocles gutturalis. The sequence goes on from NW_010125444.1 coordinate 19,576, forward strand.
AGAAAGCTGTCATCAACACAATGAGCTGCATTACGGAGTCCAAGGAGGCCCACACCTCCAGCTTGTTACCTTGCCACACATGGAAGCAAAGCCTCAAAAACTACAGCACTCAGTAGAGAGAAAGAGAGGTTAAAACTGTCCACGAACGTTAAGATCTCTGAAGTAGCAGGGGAGTTGTTAAATGAAAATGCTCCAGTAATCTTGACAAGCAGACTCAGATACCGCTATACAGAGGAAAGAAAGAAAGTTTGGACTGGCATTCAGCTGAGACATTAGCAACACTGAATGGGTCTAATAATTTTCTGTATGAATTTTTATTATTCCCTCTGAGTCATGGAAAGAATAAATATGAGGTTTCATTTCACTTTAATGATTTGCAGAACTAGGCTCTGAAGATAAAGCCACAAAATAAAAAATCTGTTTAGACATCTCTTTTAGTTTGCACTATCATACTGCCTCTAATCCCTGCTCCTAGATGAGGAGCTCCGTGAGCTAAATCATCAGCTTGGAGACAGAAATGGCCTGTCCCACACGGAATCTGTTAGGTAGGAAATGGACAGGCAACAAAATAGAAGGAAACAAACTTGTCAGCAACATTTGCTGGATTGAGCACACCAAGGGGAATACTTACACTACTTTATTTTAAAGTGCTTAGTTAAAAGCCCTGGATAAGTACAGTGGGAAAGGTAATGGTATTTAAGTGCTTCAGAGCAATAAAATTAGGATATAACTAGAGTAGAAATTAACTGATGTGGAGAATTTTTCTTCCACTGCCTAGGCACTGCAAAACTACTAAAAAGAGCCTATGCTCACTTTGTAACAGAAAGATGAACTTTCTGGTTTTAAATACATGTAATCATGACTATTGATGAAGTCTACACCCAGGTAAGAAAATTCTTAGTGATGGATGAATGCTTATCACATGCATCCCTAGAGTGAGACTTGACCTCGGTCCTCTCTGCTGAATACGTACCAGTGGTGGGTGAAGGATTCACAGCTCAGAACTTATATCCCTTAACCACTGTGAGAAGGACCTCTGCTGCTGGCAGCAGACAGCGCCAGTCAATGCCATGCAGAATCATTCAGATTTGGGACAGCTCAAACTCAGGGCCTTTGAACAAGTGGGTTTGAAATCAAGCATTACTTAATTTCACGAAGCATTAATTGGGTTATTGCTTCTCCGATGCCGCCGAATCCAAAGGCTGAGTCATTTCTCAGAACCCAGGAATCCCTGGGACCATTTTCAGGCTCTGAGAGATCACAGACAGTGGAGGATATAGCAGACTAGGGAGGAGGTGAAATTGAGAGCATCCCTCCTCCCATTTCAGCTCCCCTCCCCTGCCATTCCCTCTGATAAGGGGAGGAAAACAGTGAGTGTGGCACTTGCAACGCTCAATGAAAGGTCACTGCACTAATGGCTGCCATTTCCACAAGTCAGCCACGCAGAATTTGATCTGAAGATGCAATACATTTAGGGAGGGTTTGGGTTTTTTTTTAAACTGAGTTGACAGAAACAAATGAACAGGTCATGTATTGAATCTCTCAGACAACACAGGATTGCTTCAATTACTATAAAGGTCAGAAACAGTGACCTGGTTAAGGGCTAAGTGTCTTTTTAAAGGTGAAACACTGATGAAAGCAACACATCATTTATTTTTAATTAGGTACCAGAATGGTATTTGATTCTTCTCCACACACAGCACAAGCACAGCATTCTTCCTGCACCTCCTTAGCTCTATCAAAAAGGTATTGCTGCCTTTGAGTGGAAATCTAGTGATCTGGAAACTATTCTGCAGGAAGCAAGCTGAGCAATGCTGCAGAGCCGCTGCCAGTGGAGAGCCCATTGTCATCTTCCTGAAGGTCTGAATTCCCCAGGGTGAGCCAGGCACAAGAAATACAACAAAGGTGATTCCAGTTGCTTAAGTCGGAGTTCTCCCAGCTCTGATGTGTGGCCATGGTCGTGGCAGCTGCATGTGAGATGGGGTCAAGTGGTTAAGGGGCCTCCTCCCATCAGGATGAGGGGGCTGCCAGGCTCCCACACCCCCGCTGGATGCTCTACCACTGAAAAACAAAGCCAGGCCCCATAAGCCAGTGACCTGCAGTTGTCCAAGATGGATCAATTCTGACAAGAAATACCAAAAGACCCATATTAAAAATAGCCAGATGCCTAATGCTTCAGGGACTCATAAAGGATGGGTCCGTTCCCTGTTATGCCTGATTCAGAGTTTGCATCTCTCTAATCCCAGACCAGCCCATCAGGGTGTCCGATATTCTGCAGGTGGCTGAAATTTGACAGCCCTAAATTTCAGAAAACATTATCCCTCAAAAACAAAACAGACAAAATAATGAAACAAAGTATCATCTTGGGCAAATCAGTACTTTCTATTTCACTAAAAACATCCCAGGCTGCTCAAACTGTGAGATTATCTTCAACCGCTGCTTACATCTCCTTTGGAGAAAGATCTCTTTTTGTATTCCTCTGGTGTGGCACCAGATGGTGACTTGTACCTTGAAACTATGCAGCAGGGCTGGAAAACGCAGGTATTTAATCTGGATGCATAGACATAAGCATATACACAAAGCTCTGCCTGCAACTCGATCAGGTGATGCTTAAAATGACCTTCTCTAAATTTATGCATTAGAGAAGAGAAGAGGCAATTCATACTGAATTTCAGCCCCAATGCTGATAAAAACCAGAACACCTTTTAAAAAGGGCCATTTTCCCTTTGCTCTCAGCATTCTCAGAAAGAAAACCTTACATACAGATTCAGATCCACATCCTACCTAAACCAGCTGTAGCTTGCTATTCTTTTTTTATTAAGAAAATACTTTGCTTAAGCCTGGCATTCTTAAGGAGGACTATAATTTTTTGAGAAGCACAATCTGTTGAAATCTCACAGAACCTTCCCCTCCATGAGCACGAAGCAAGGGACATTTCATGTCCCATAACGCATGAGTGAACTACCTTATCTGGTTAGCTACTACCTCTGTGACTATTTGCCTGCGTTCAGGCAAGATTAGCTCTCTGGTCTTGTCAGGCCACACAAATACACAAAATAAGCAGAGACATAAAAATTGCAGTCAGATCACTGCCCAGTCACATTTTAAGCATTTTTCCCTTAAACAGACCTTGTTTCCTCTTCTCTCTCCCCTTTTTTAATTAAAGCTTCTCTCGAAAATCATCCTCATATGATCTGAGGAGTATTCTCCTCCAACATTTTACTGTCAAGCGATGAACTACTCTTGGTTTCCTAGACCTCTTGCCGATGTAACCATGGAGACTTTGCCAGGTGCTACAACATCTTGAGGAATTTTCTCTCTCTCTCACTAGCTTACCCAATGACAGGATCATCATCCAAAAAATTGAGTTACAATGGCTGCAGCCTCTTCCTCATTTTTGCAGCACTTGTTAGCCTAGATGCATATGATGCCAACTGTTGAATTTATTTATAACTGCTGTTATAAAATAAGAGTATTTCCTATTTACATAAGAACAGAGTGCAGGGGAAATGTACAGAGGTTATCGGTAAATGCCTACATTCTAAACTGTCCAGGGGAAAAGACTCCAACCCAACCCATGACATAAAATAATACATTATGATAAAAATGCTCAATTAGCTGAAACTAAAAGCTGTATGCATCCACCTTCAGATGGTGCTGAGCACAGCTACTGAATGAGAAGAGCATGGACTCTCAAGTTAGAAGATCTAGAAGCATATGCCAAACCTCCACCTAACTGGTGTACGTACAAATGTAGATTCTGTTTACCATCAACTCTTTCCAGCATCCTTCATGCGGAACACGTCAAAAGGAAAATTCAAGCAGGATGTCAAGG
>NW_010125445.1:0-9012 GCF_000699245.1 Pterocles gutturalis
TCACATATTCTCACTCCTCTCTCCTCTGGATGCTGTTCTGCAGCAGTTCCCCCTCTCCCCCCCTAGTTCTTAAATAACTTATCCCAGAGGCACTACCACCGTCACTGATGGGCTCAGCCCCAGCCCTCAGTGGGTCCATCTTGGACCACCTGGCATTGGCTCTGTCGGACATAGAGGAAGCTTCTAGAAGTTTCTCACAGAAGCCACCCCTGTAGTCCCCTCGCTACCAAAATCTTACCACACAAACTCAGTATATTTCTATATCCTAGATTTATTTACACTGATGCTAACCAGTGCTCTCTAGCTTATTTTAGAAAAATATGGTATGTGGAAGTTCAGTGGATGTTCTCATTACAAAATATTTGTACACAAAGAACAGTTAAAACACATGAAGTTACTGTTTGGAAGAGCACAACTCTCAAAGTGTCATCCAACAGAGATGCACACTGTGATTCTACAAAATATTTTGTATAAGCATTCGGTGGCACTGCAGAAAGACAGAATTAAAAGAAAGATGTCCTTTTTATCCAGGTTTGAACACTGGGTGAAGCTTTAGATTTTCTGACCTAATCACTTGGGTTTTTTTGGGGTCTTTTCTAGTTTGCATATCAAACCCAATCCCTCTGAAGCCCAAACAACTTTTACTCTACTTGTTTGACAATGTTTAGGAAGAAGTGTGACATATCTGTAGTATCACAGGATGAGTCAGGCACTGAGTTATGACTGCATATATGACCACTTTCAAATTTTTTCTATTATGTTCTTTTCCCCTTTCCTTGCACTAGTGATACCGGCTTATGCCAGGTAGGTGCGAAGCCAATGTTTCAACAATTGCCTGGCAAAGCCAGCTTCTGTACTCCCTACCTGTTACAAGGACTTGCACCAAGCATGGGCCGTGCTGAGGAAAGGAGTAATTTTCTTCTGATTCATATTCCCCTTCTGTTTTAGTGCCATAAAGGCAATCTTTTAATCATATGACACTCAATATAATTTTCCTCTAGCGTTACAAAATGCAGCTATGTTTCCATTCATGATGATGATGCCTGGGAAAACAGAAACAATAAAACTCAGTTTTCATCATGGTAGTTTTGGGAAGGTAGATTCCTTACTGTTCTAGCAATAATATTTCAGACAGGGTAACCCTGAAACTTTCTTATAAAGTGCAACATGGTAATCTCATCAACTAGGAAATGCGTAAGAGACCCTAGAGGAGAGAACACATGAGAAAAATCTCTCTATGACCTCTCTTTTGCTGAATTGTGAGGTAGCAAAAGGTACTAATGTTTATTTGCATTAAGGGGATTTATCTGAGGACTGGGCAACTTCAGGTGTGCTATAATTATGGGCACAAAGCAAGTGGGACTTTCAAGAGCCTGGAGGTGAGGTCAGACCCTGCTCCTTGTGTCAAAGTGGGGGACCATGATGGCCTGTCTGCTGCCCAAGCCATTCCTGTATGTTGGGACTTCTCACTCTGCTGCTTAGTTTGACAATTGCGTGGAAAGTCATGGTAGCAGGGTCAAGGAACTGCCTCTTTGTATGTAAACAATGCCCTTTGGCAATAGTACATCAGTTCTTATCAAGCAGAGCAGAGTTTTAGTAAAGGTTATAAAAAACAGGTGTGTGGGAGGCTGATGATAGACATAGTCAATGGGAGATCAGAGCAATGATTTATACCTCCACTTCCATTATTTGTGTCAAACACAAGCTTGTTTTTGTGTAAACAGACACTAGTATGTCTTTTAACAACTGAGCTAGCTGGTGGCTGTGTCTGCATGGGTGATATCAAACACTTGTTCTTCCAGCAAAGGTCTTGTGCCATTCAGTGATCCAGAAGTTAGTCACATTGCAAAAGTAATGTCAACTGGACAGCTTTCTATCTCTGAACGTCCTTAATGAGACATGGATGCAGTCTGTCACATAGACTGGATTTCAGACCTCCTTTTATTTAGCTGTATTCTGTGTTCAGTCAATGGGACTGATAAAGCAGAAGCTATTTGGATCACAAGGCAGAATGGCAGACAGTTCTGATCATGACCAAAATCACTACAACCTTTTCCAAAATTAAAGAAATATAATTCTCTTTGAAAGATCTTGAAGATTAAACCCAGCACTGCACCAGACTTTTACAAAAATATAATACCCTGCTTCATAATATTGGCCAGACATAAGACATTTATTACTAGGTGACCCAGCGTATGATCATTTGCTACTTCTTATATCCAAATATGATTTTTTTCTTCTTCTTCTTCTCTCTCATGCTGTTTTGGAGGCAATTTCCACTGTTTCCAGCTGCAATTCATAACTTGTGCACATAGAACACTATGTTTAATTTAATGCAATCAGTTTTGCTTTGGTTTTAGAGTGCTTGGATTAAATTTGAATTTAAGGTTCAACTTCAAACCCAACCTTTTTATCCTTCCTTGATTAGTTTAGTTTATGTTCTTGCTTAGCAGCAGGAGATTAATCTGGGTGTTTGCTCCTAGTCAAGTGAAGGTTCAGTTCAGCCCTGTTTTTGCTCTTCTTTCTTCACTCCCTTGAGTTTTCATTTATATTCCAAAGCTGTTTTAGACAGAGAATTCTGTGAAGCTTTTCTACCAGTCCAAGGGTAAATGAGCCTGAAAATAAATCTTCCAGCAGATATAGGAAGCTTTGGTACTGGGTTTGACTTAATACAAATAGTGGTGCTGTTTTGCTAAGCATGCATTTAATAATGTTTTTGCAATGATAATTTTTACTATTAAAATACAAAGTTTTATGGTGTTTGAAGAGACTTTAGTTTTACTGATTCTTATAAAATACTGTTCTGAGTAAATGGAAGTGAGCAGTTTTGTCTTTGCAACATAAAATATGAAGACTGTCAGAAAATCTTGATCATTGTTACTTGAGGAAAGAATATCCTACATTCAGGTCTTTGACTTCCAGTATGTGTCACCGTGCACTCATTTTGATGTATAGTTTGTGTATGATTCCTGTTTAGGCTCAGCAGCACTCACAGAGAAGTAGGTACTCAGGAAGGGGAGGAGGTTTTAGTGCAAGTTTCTTACAGTATGAAATTTCCTGTTGTCTAAGGGGAGGTTAAGACAGCTGGATTTGTTTAACATGGAGAAGAGAAGGCTAAGTGAGGGCCTGGTTGTTGTCTTCAACTACCTAAAGGGGATCAGAGAACAGAGCCAGGATCCTTTCCTCGAGCAAAAGGGTGAGAGGCAACAGTCACAAAATGCAGCAAGGCAAATTCCGCACAGAAATATCCAAGAAAAAAAAAAATCACCGTTTGTGTGTTCAAACACTGGAGTGGGTTGCTAAGAGGGATTCTGAGATCTGCATCGTTGGAGGTGTTCAGAGCTTAACTGGATATTGTCCTGAGGAATCTGCTGTAATAATGGTGTTGGTCCTGCGGTTGGGACTAGATGGTGTTGGGCCTCCTGTTGGAACTAGTTGTCATTTCCAAGCCATGTTATTGTACAAACTTGAAAGAACAAAGGTAGAGCAAGTAGGACAGAAACCTTATCCACCTTACAGGAGTGCAGTCTTCCACCAGACAGTAATATAGCTCTGCTCTGAGCTCTGGTTGCTCAAGGAACTGTCAGGATTTCCAGCACCTGCCATCAGCTCCCTGCTGTGGGAGGGAAGCTTCTGTTTGAAAAAATGCTACATAGACATGAGGGTCAGTCCCAGATAAAGAGTGAGACACCTAAACTTAAGTGATTAGAATGTGGGTTTACTCATTTGAGTTAGGTGTCTGAACACCAGTCACAACCGGTTGACTCAGTTACTAGAACCAGGTGTTCATCCCGACCTGAGAACCCTTGCTGGTGTCTAGGTTCTCTTCCAGAAGAGCACAGGTCACCTGTGGAACCTACTCACATCTGTCGACCTTGTTTTGATGTAATGTTGGTATAAAATTGTTGCATAATGAACAGTTACTGTGACTATATTTGCCATACATTTGCTATATATTTGTCATAGAAAGAGTTTATTTGGTCTGTAGGCGGTAAACCTCTGTGCTGGAACATAGACGTATTCCTGAGAAGAGTGCTGAAGAGCACTCTTACTTCCACGTGCTTTGAATTTAGTCCTTAGTCTGCGTTAGTTCCATATGCTGGTGGGGTTTACAACAAGGGAAGAGAACTATTGTATTCCCACCTCCCCAGATGTCTTTCAGATTGTTCCTGTTTAGATGAGTTTGCAGCTTTGCTTCAGCTGCAACAGCCACCTGGGACAAAATCTAGACTTACTGGTGTTTTTCTTTTTCATTTTGTTCAAAAATCAAAGCAAACGTTTTCTTCCTCAAAAAAGGATAGATTACTTGGTATTCTATACATACAGCCTGTGCTGTAGTATGCTGAAGCTGAATTGCGTTTCTTAGACTGTATCTGAAAGTATAAGAACATTTATCCAAAAACCCTGAAGAATTTTTCTACAAGTCTAAAAGTTTAGCTAAGAAAACAGAGTGATGAGTACTGGGAGACGTTAGTGTTATGACTCCAGGATCTTTGACTCCAGAGGAGCAGGCTGGTCTTATTTCAAGCTGTCTAAAGAGCAGCATTAGCATTGATTGCAGAACTAGCCTGGAGTCTTTTGCCCTTTCTTCCAGCTAAAAGAAAGTAGCAATACTGCTGAGTGGTGGTATCCACCTAACCAAGACAAAAAAAAAAAAAAAATGGGTAAAATATTGCAAAATATATGGTAAAATGTTTTTCTTTCACAGTGTATACCAAGTTCGGTATGACCATATGTTCCACATGCCAGTCCAAAGTACATATAAGAGTTTCCATCTATACCTTTTCATCCATTTGGCATCTTAGAAGTATGAAGCATTCACTCCATTATGCTCTAGGATAAATGTGCTTGTAATCTGAGTATAAAATGTACAACCCACACAGAATCATAGAATCATAGAATGGTTTGGGTTGGAAAGGACCTCAAAGATCACTGAGTTCTCCCCCCCTGCCATGGGCCGGGACACCTCCCACTAGATCAGGTTGCTCAAAGCCTCATCCAGCCTGGTCTTGAACCCCTCCAGGGATGGAGCATCCACAGCTTCTCTGGGCACCATGTTCCAGTGCCTCACCACCCCCACAGTAAAAGGTTTCTTCCTAATATCCAACCTAAATCTACCCTCTTTCACCTTATAACCACTACCACTTCCCATGCCACTACACTCCCTGATAGGAGGAAATGTAGATAGAACAGTCCCTCCCCGTCACTCCTGTAGGCCCCCTTCAGGTACTGGAAGGCTGCTATAAGGTCTCCTCAGAGCCTTCTTTTCTCCAGGCTGAACAATCCCAGCTCTCTCAGCCTGTCCTCATACAGGAGGTGCTCCAGCCCTCTAACCATCTTCATGGCTCTCCTCTGGACTCGCTCCAACAGGTAGATGACTTCTTTATGTTGGGGACACCAGAGATGGATGCAGTACTCCAGGTGGGGTCTCATGAAAGTGGAGTAGAGGGGGAGAATCACCTCCCTTGACCTGCTGGTCACACTTCTTTTGATGCAGACCAGGACACAGAAATGTCTCTGCATGCCTAACTGTACAAAATTGGTCTGATCTCCTATGAGTAACCTTTCCTGTGAATTTTTAAGTGTTTCCTGCTTAGGGCAATGACACTGCAAGAAAGATGTTTTGTTTTACACATCGGTTCTGCTCTTTGGTCCAGGTTGCATACCAAGTGTAACCAGAGGACCAGTATGTGAAACTTTTATGAAACTCACAAGGAATTATGGTTTCATCACTGCATAAAGATTCAAGTCATTCTGTTTAACTGAGCTACACAGAACCCTAATCTTAGTCAGGTATTTTATAAAAGACTCATATTTTGGGGACTGAAAGAACATTGGCATTTTCAGATAAGATGAGGCTCTGCAATGTGATAGTAAATAAGATTCCAGTTGGGTCTGATACTGATGTTTTCTAACCTATTTCAGAATAACTTAGAGAAGAGGCAGATTTTATCATCACAAATTACCTTTAAGCTCTCTCACTCAGTCTTGAAAGACAATAAATTATGTGCATGTTCTCTTTTTGACCACAAAGAAATTTGGATCAACTTATGTTCTTCAGTAGTCAAGGAGCACTTCTTAACCACTTTCAACATGTTGTTTCTGAGAAGCTGAAGGGAATGGTATGCATTCTATAAGTTGCTCAGTAGCTCCAGTTCAAGTTACCTGACAGGACCTACAAGGAAAAGGTCTCGAAAGAAAAATGTGGTAGTCTGGAAAGGATTATATCTTCTGGATACAGACATTGTAAAATTAATTGGATAGTTAGACATATAGCTCCTTCTTGAACTGCCCAGTTTTGTTGATTATAAATAGCATTTTGTGCAGATAGACATTTAAGAAGACATGGATACTTCTTGTAGAGGAGAAACACGAAAAAAGCCAAAAGTTATCCTGATAACTATCCAAATTTCTGTATTTTGTGGACATACATATATTTAGGTGGTGTAAAGACTAGATGAAAGTTGGTAATTGGGAATTATTTCTCGAGACAAAAAGATTGCAAATGTTTGATATCAATATCAGAATTTTGATATGCGGCTTACACAGGTGTTTCATAACTATATGGAGACATTTTAGCAACCCATTTCCTGCTATTATTTGGTTTGCTGTACTGAACTGAGCCCAGGCATCTGTGATGTGAAAGTGTTTGGAATATATTTGGTTTATTTCTTTTATTTCACATTACTAGTTAAAAACTTATCATAATGTGTATTTACACACATTCACACATACAGGCCTTTTCTCCTTCCTTTCAAGAGACCACATGAAAGGGTAGCAGACAAAGATCTTAAAAACTCCTTTGAGGCTGCTTCAGGGGTAGTTTGCGTAGCATTTTGTGCGGTATTCTGTCAAGGTGATTTCTATGGTAACCTCTATTTGCATTCTTTCAAATGGTGGTAAATTCTGACACATTCCATTAAATATTGATAGCAGTGTTTCATCTGCTGGAAACCCACATGGGAATATTTAATTTTGTCTGCTGCCTGAGACTATTCTCTTGTGGTATCAAAGCAGCAAGCTTTTTACAGTTAAAATGTTAATTAGATCTTTATAACCATTTTTATCGTTCTGCTCTTCATCTAGATTGCTCCAAACATGTTTATTTACAATTCCAAAATGCTTCCATTAATATTCCACATCTTCTTACTCAGAGATTAGCTTAATAGCAAGCCTCAAAAATGTTCTTAAAGGCTTGTGAAACACCTACAGAATCATAATGCTGCAACATTTTTTGGCTAATGGCCAAGTGATTTGTAGGACCAGCTTTCAAGGCAAAAAGACAAGCCTAAAAGAGCAAATGTCATGATTAGTTTCAAGATTGCATTGGTTTCTGAAACATAAACCAGTACTGAAACTGTTTACTTGAAGGTTTGTTTTTTTTTTTTTTTAATTGGTGAGGTGGCGTAAAGAAAGATAAGAAAAATGAAGTGTAGGTAGCACAGTTCATCTTCATGTGTGACACATAAAATATCTTCAAAGAATCAAAAAAAATCCTCTTTAAAAATGACTTTCCATCACACTAAGAATTATGTGTTAATTTTATATAAAACAGTGGTTGGGGATATGGCTGGTGACTTTATGAAGAAATTAGCAAACACAAATTTGTGACAGGGGCTAGGGCTCCAAAACCATTACTGTTTTGTGTTTTGCATTGCTGCTTGCACATTTGAATAGCAAATACACACTGGATTTAAAGCACCACTAAGTAAGGATGACACCACTGATGCTCACCAGCACGTAGCTGAACAAAGTGCTGACATCTGAACAGGTGATAACAACACAAGTTTGACCTGCAATGGCCTTTTTGTATTTGATCTGCTGGTCTACAGGTGGAAAATGCTGCACGTACATGTGGAAATTCTGACCCATTTTGCACTTCAGGGTAGGTTCTGTGTAGCAATGTAATTTCAAGAGATACTTTCAAAAAACTGGTGCTAATATCAAGGTTTTCTGGGTTTCATTAAAGCTTGGAAGCTAGAAATCCTCATGCTGAGACAGAGAACTGAAAACATTTTACACTAAGATCAGCTTTGTGAAGAGAAGGAACACTGTACATGGTTCTAGGCTGTGAAACTACAATGCTTTTAAACTGTTTACTTCTTGAATACAGATGCACCACTAGTGTGAATTAGTCTGTTTGTAGATCTCTTAAAACACAACGCCATACAGAGATCATATAATGTTATTGTTAAGATCTACTGCATTATTGCCAAGAATTCTCAACTAACCAGTTTAAGCCATGTTATGTCCCTTCTTATTTTTTTTTTTTTTTCAAGAACACCTTGCTAGAGGGATCAATAGGGAATCTACTGAAAAATCAGAGGTGTGATATTAGAACCTTAATTATGTTATGCATTTAGAAAAGTCCTTAGAAGTTGTGAAATGCTGTAACCTGTTCTCTCTGGATTCCTGAGGTTACTTTCAGCACTCTTTTAATGAAAATACTCCAGCTGTAGTTGTTGGATTTATGATAGCGCATAACTACTGAGAGCAAGGATAGAATTAGGCTTGCTGAATTGCAGGGCTGTGCAAATTGATTACTCTCTGAAATATTAGGAGCAGTACCATGACAATAGTAAGGGCAGAAGAAATTCCAAGCAAGAAAAGTGTCAACAAGCCAGTTGCTCTGTAACAGAGCTGACACTTACACCGTCCCAAATGCCATCTTAATTACTCCTACAGGGCTACAGTTTTCACTAGTCATTTGTTCAGGGGCCAGACCAACACCATGGGGTGGCTACATAGTCTGCTTTATTGCAGGATTAGAGCGAGGAAAATGAAGGAGACGGGAAAGTGATGGATAGCACTGCAAATAAGGCAAATGACCCTCCCATTCCCCTGTTTCCTGGGAAGCACAGAATCAAATGCCTGACCTCATAGCTTGTCTCTGGCATGGTGACACCTACTCAGGTGTCTACAGCACAGACAGAGCAAGTGTTCCTGGTTGTCCCTGCTTCCAAGACAGATTAGGGATAATATAAAGGAAAGTGGGGAGGTAAAGGGGGTAGT
>NW_010125445.1:9085-55958 GCF_000699245.1 Pterocles gutturalis
AGAAAAAATGCTGATACAGGTCTCGGTTGACAAAGTTGATTATATGCAAATGAAACAGCATGTTTCCAGAGTGAATTCAGGTTAAGTACTGTTAAGCACTACAGCAAGGCACAGAATCAGATCTCATAAACCCTGTGGAGTGGAGCCAGTCAAATGCTATGGACACACACTCCTGTAATCACAGGGAAGGTAATGCAGAAATTGCTTTTGAATTATGCTCTGTATTCTGAGTGTTACTGCTTTAGGAAGAACAACAAACTCAAGATAATTTCATTCTACACAGAGTTCAAACAAACAACCTGTGCACTGTGGAGCATGACAGAGAGTACTCAAGATCTAAGCAGGAGCCAGCATAGTCCAGCAGAACCCAGGCTCTGCTGAATGATGTAACTTGGAAAACGAAGGAGCACATGGGGGATCTAGAGTCCACCTGGCTCTGATGTGCTGCACTGACCCAGAGTAATACTACCTTCTTCAGTAGTCAAGAGTTTGTGCTCTGTTACAGAGTTGACTTGGGGCTTATGACCTTAGGCTGAATGCTAAAGACTATAAATGTAACACACAAATAACAGCAAATCGTATTTGGACAGTGCTGCACCTGTATTGATGAAGTCTGGTGGATCCAAGCTGGATCTGTATCGCATACCTCTCTGGTTATATTTTTATCTTGCTGTTCACCAAATGGCACCAGAGCTCTGAGGGGTGGTTGCCCAACTGGACAAGACATACTGTTTGGCTAACCAGCCAAAATTATAACAGAGTCTTGCAGATAAAGTGCAGTCTTCAGACCTTAGTTTGTCATTCCTCATGTAACTTATTGATAACTAATATATACTGAGCAACCATTTTTGTCATGGATAAATTATACTATTCCAGAACCAACCTTAATCTTTTGAAGACGTTAATAAAAATACTAGTATCTTCAACAGAGACAGGATTTACATATTGTATTTTCAAAACAAGAGGAAACTTGTTTAAATGCTATACTCCCACAAGCCCAAAGGTCTTTGGAACGTTATGGTTCAGAACTATAATGAATGTAAATAAGCTGTTATTTTATATGTATTTGTTTTATAATGGAGACATGAAATGTCATGGCTCTGTAAAATCATGTCCTGTTGGCAGGCATAAACAACATTTGTGTTCTGGGATTTTGAAAAAAATTGCAATTAAATCAGAGTAAAAACTACTACATAGTTAATTTAAAAAGTTTACAAACCATATTTTTGTGGCATACAATTCTAGAGTTACTTAAACTAACAGTACTTCACTTACTTCAGTCATGAGTGTCCTGTTAAAGAGTGGGATGAGGGACTACAGGGTGGGGAACCAATTTTTTTCATTATGAACTGAGGAAGATAACCATGACAGAGTTCTAGGCAGCTACAAAACCGTAGAGTCTAAAATGATTCTTGGCAGCTATTCCTGGCAGTGGACCGGTGGATGAAGTTGCTAAGCCACATATTTGAGAAGTTCTGGCAGTCTGATGAAGTTCCCACTGACAGGAAAAGAGGAAACATAACCCCCATATTTAAAAAAAGCAAAAAAAGAAAGACCTGGGGAGCTATGGGCTGGTCAGTCTCACTGCTGTGCCAAGCAAGATCATGGAGCGGATCTTCCTGGAAACTATGCTAAGGAACGTGGAAAATATGGAGGTGACTGGTGACAGCCAACATGACTTCACTAAGTGGCCTTCTACAAAGGGGTTAAAGTATTGGTGGATAAGGGAAGGGCCACTGACAACATCTACCTGGACTTGTGCAAAGCATTTGACACTGTCTTGCACAACATCGTTCTCTTTAAAATTGGAGAGACATAGATTTGACAGAAGGACTCCTCAGTGGATAAGAAATTGTCTGGATGGTCACACATAAAGAGTTGTGGTCAATGGCTCGAGGTCCAAATGGAGACTGCTGACGAGTGGTGTTCCGCAGGGGTCAGGAGGTGGGCTCATGCAAACCTCGTGCAGTTCGACAAGGCCAAGAGCAAGGTCCTGCACATGGGTCAGGGCAATCCCAAGCACTAATACACGCTGGGAAGAGAATGGACTGAGAGCAGCCCTGAAGAGAAGGACTTGGGGGTGTTTGATGAGAAGATGAACATGAGCTGGCAAGGTGAGCTTGCAGCTCAGAAAGCCAACAGTGTCCTGGTCTGCATCAAAAGAAGTATGACCAGCAGGTCAAGGGAGGTGATTCTCCTCCTCTATGCCACTTTCATGAGACCCCACCTGGAGTACTTCATCCATCTCTGGGGTCCCCAACATAAAGAAGTCATCTACCTGTTGGAGTGAGTCCAGAGGAGAGCCATGAAGATGGTCAGAGGGCTGGAGCACCTCCTGTATGAGGACAGTCTGAGAGAGCTGGGATTGTTCAGCCTGGAGAAAAGAAGGCTCCAGGGAGACCTTATAGCAGCCTTCCAGTACCTAACGGGGAGCTACAGGAGAGATGGGGAGGCACTTTTTATCAGGGAGTGTAGTGGCAGGGGAAGGGGGGAAGGTTATTAACTTTATCAGGGAGTGTAGTGGCAGGACAAGGGCTAATGGTTATAACCTGAAAGAGGGTAGACATATCAGATATTAGGAAGATGTTTTTTACTCAGAGAGTGGTGAGGCACTGGAACATGTTGCCCAGAGAAGCTGTGGATGCCCCATCCCTGGAGGGGTTCAAGGCCAGGCTGGATGAGGCTTTGAGCAACCTGGTCTAGTGGGAGGTGTCCCTGCCATGGCAGGGGGGTTGGAACTAGGTGATCTTTGAGGTTGTTTCCAACCCAAACCATCCTAAAATTCTGTGATTCTCCTTGTGCAACTGAACCCTGTCCAACACATCTAGGTTGGAGAAGTCCTTTGTGAAGTGCTAATGTCAGCCAAGAGGCAGGCTTTTCCTTGAGCAAAACATTTAAAAAAAATGTGAATAGTGGGCTTTTTTGTCCTTTTTTGGAGGATTTGCCAGTGTAATAAAATCCCAAGGAGAGGTAATTAGGCACCACTTTGTTTACCTGAACAAAATCCAGTGCACTGTTAGGGCAATAAGAGGAGTTTACAAGACAATGGGAAAAAGGAGATTGAGGATTAGTATCTGTGCTGAACACCAGTGTGTGTACCTGGTGTGACTGGTAAAAGTTGACCAGTTTTGCTATTACTTTCATGAGTGACAATTGATTTGTTTCTTTAGCATCAACAGGGCACAGCCAGATGAAGAACTGATTCAGACTTCCAGATGCTTTGAAGGGTCAGACCCTCTGTTGGGATGAAGAAGAGCGAGAGAAAGTGAAGAAATGGAGAGAAAGAGCAGCTGGAGGCAAGAACGATCTTCCTAAAGCAGAACTGCCACCAACATAATAGACATTTTCACCTTTAGCAGGAGAGCTGCCCTGGAGGCAGCCATTCATTCATGCCCCTCTGTTGTCCCAAAGGTAAAATCAAGTATTGGTACAGCTCTGCTCCAGCTGAGGGGCTGAAAGTCTCATGTAGGGAAGGTAATGAATTTCTTTCTTTGCTTTCTATCTCCCTCAACCCACAATTGATTATGGCTTGTACTTAGAAGGCAAAATTAGCAGTTCTGTTCCCCAGCAGGAGCTCCTGTAACTTACAAGGAGGGTAAGAGCTGTGTAACACCAGTTTACTGGTTTTCTGTACAGATCTCACTGACAAGAAGGATGTTAGCTCCAATGAGGATAGACACCCTGAGCTACAGAGGGAAATTTCATACATGCCTCTGTCAGACATACACGCCTCGGACAGTAACTGCTCCAATATCACTGAGCGTCCATATACAAACTCTGTGGCATTTTATTGGCTCTTTAAGGCATCCACACATACTACAAGTACTTTTCAATACCACAGAAATATGGTAATGCTTCCAGGTTGCCTTTCTACTATCTTCCAGAAACTGCAGTGTGTTCTTTCTCTCTTTTTGCTTTCCTTCCTTCCTTCTTTCCTTCCTTCCTTCCTTCTTTCCTTTTTCTCTTTCTCTCTTTTTCTTCCTCTCTTTTTTCTCTTTCTCTCTTTCTCTCTTTCTCTTTCTCTTTCTCTTTCTCTTTCTCTCTCTTTCTCTTTCTTTTTCTCTCTTTCTGTGTTCTTCTCTTTCTCCCTTCCTCCCTCTCTTTCTCTCTCTCTTTGTCTTTCTCTCTTTCTTCTCTCTTTTTGTTTCTCTCTCCCTTCCTTCCTCTCTCTTTCTTCTTCTGCTCTTCCTCTTTGCTCACTCTCTTCCTCTCCCTCTTCTGTTCGTCAAACTTCAGATTTGAATTTTTCCCTTTGTGTGAACCAAAAAGACACTGAAATGTAGTTATAAAATAATAAAAAAATTATCCCATAGAAGAAGTAATGTTTTAACTTTAAGATGAGTAGCTGAAACTGAGACTCAGTACTTTGGCAGTACAAACAGTGTTGACTTTACAGGTTAGATGAAAGGAAAGGGTGTTTATTGACATGGGCAGACAGCAGAAATTCTTGTTCAAATGTTTAATCTTTAACCACGTAAAAATCAGGTTAATGAGCTCTAGTAACACAAAGAGGATTAGCTAGGAAAAAAAAATCAAGATCTTAAACAGAAATGGGGAAGGGTTTGAGAATATTGTCAAAGTAATTTTAAGCAAGTTTCAAGCAATTTTAAGCTGAGGTTCTTCTCAGTAAAAACCGTTACGTGAACTTCAAGTGCCCTTTTTTGTGCAGTTACTAGAGAGATGAAGTTTCAATGAACACTCAGGTTTAGTCAAAACTTAGTCTTGGACAAAAATGTGACATTTTCAATGTAAAGATGCATAGCAATATTGTGAGTTGGAGCCCCCAAAGAGGTTGTCTAATTAGCGAACAATCTGTTTAATCCTTCCCTTCTCCCTTTACAAGAGGGATTAGGCATAAGTGCAAAAACCCTCAATTTTCGCAGTGAACAGTAGGTGTGCTTTTCACTGCTCTTGTTGTATATATGTATCTCATGGCTAAATCAATGACAGTGTACTTGAAAAAACATTGCCGAAAGTAGGAAAGCTGCCACTTATTTAAATAGCCTGTAAATGGGCTTTTTTTTTTTTTGTGGAGGGGATGAGGTTATGATGATTTAGTCTCTTCCAGGGACTTTTGTGTGGAAAGGAAGATGCTAAGGTAGATCTCGGAGATGTCCTGAATGCAGGGACTGTTATGTTGCTATCTTTTGGGTTGGAAGGACAAATGAAAGGAAGAGAAGCTTCTGTCTCTACCCCTTGCTCCCTATCCCAAACTAGGCACTCAAGGGTACATTTATTTCTCTTACAAACTGAAGAACCCCGTACACAGAATGTGACATTGGGAGACAGTGTGCTACCTGTCACTTGGGCATGCAATTAAGGTTCTTACCATAAGCAAAACTAGAAAACAGACAATGCTTAGACATCCTTTAGCCCATACGTGCAAATAACCTTGTTTCCATTTTAGGGGCTGAAGACCTGAGATCTCAGGAAGTGATAAGGTCTAGTACGAAGCAAAAAGCTCCAACAGGATACCATAGCTCACTCCGTACCAGGAATTTAGTTGGTGTTAAGACATGGGGACAAGCACAAGAATTCAGCCTTTTATGCTGAATTAAAGTATTTTTTACAACTTAGTTGGCCCAGTGTTTCTAGGGCACAGTTTTGAAAATAGGCCTTACATATCAGAAATCACTACCCTGTTTTGAAGGTGGAGAGAGTCTTTTCTCTGTATAGCTGTGTCTGTGTTAGCTGGGCTCAGGTCCTGGGAAAAAGCCATGACACTATTTAGCTAACCTAGCCTGAGATTCACTAATCATGACATTGGCTTGCCTCTTGGTTTTGGCTATGTTCATCACCTCACGTGCCTTGGAAACCAGACAAACCCCAGGTATTCTTATCCTATTTCATGTCTACAGGTGTTCAAAATCAGTATATTTCTCATTCATTGGGAGCATGTAGCTACGTATTTTAACTAAATTTTTGAAGATAATTTTTCTGTTTTTTAAAAACACCAGTGTTTTCTCAGGAACAGATTGTCCAGGTGAGGTTGTGTGGAGTTCCCATGTGTTTCTGAACTGCCTGGCCTGGCTGTCAACAGCCCAAATGAGTACATACCCTCCATTCCTCCTCTCTGTAATGAAGTCTTCATCCTCCATTGCACATTTGTAATATTCTTTAATGAGCATAACAGTAGCTTTTTTCTTTGGTAACCAGGAGATTGGTTCATGCATGAATGCCATATGTTTCTCTATTCTGTATATATATTTTAATCGACAGTACAGCACAGCTGTACAACTGAAAGACTGCATGTGCAAAGCTATACCTGGAGAAGTGGAGACATATGAAGAGACAATATTAATTTTTGACAGTTATCCTGTGGCACAAATCATACCAGAAAGAAATTCTTCTACATATTTTGAAACTGGCCTCCTTTAAATGCTTTTGTAATAGGACATTGTGCACTTGGCTGTAGCTGCAAGCGACTTCCGCAATGCACCAGGCAATGTGTTAATTCTGTACAGTTAGTTAAATTCTGGGAAGGAAATCAAATTCTGAAATGTTATGGGGGATTTTCTCTCATGAACACCAAAAATCACTGCTCCATCTGCAATACATATTTAGTGTCATTTAGGGATACTATCATCTTTCTGTCGCTTTTAGGCTCTTTTTTTGCTAACCTCAAAAATGACCTATTATCTGTTTCCTACTTTATGACACTTATAGAACCTGAATAGAAAATCAAAAGCAAGAAAGGTGTTACTGTCAATGCACTGCTGTTTTTCAACTTTTATCTTGTTTTTCTACTTTTCTCTTATTTTTCTTCTTCAAACAAAAAGGTGCTGAAAAACACCATTTGCTAGACGCTAACACATGAAGAGCAGACATCTCATCTACATTTTTACAAAGAGTAAACAAGTGGGACACTGATATAAAATGGGTATTAAACTTCCCACTCCTTTCCCTCTCTCTACAAACATTCTTTACTATTGTAGTTTTGTAAGGGAGGAATTTTTTTATTATTTTTTTTTCCCCCTGCAGGTCTGGTATTTGTTTTATAAATAATTCACTCTTTGGAGGCCCGAGTTTCTGTAATTTCCATCTACTTCATTGGAAAAGCTTCTGAGCTGCCTTTCTTGACAAAGTGTATTGCAGGTGAGAATGAAGAAGAGATGTGGCTGCTCATATCTTAGTGCTTCCTGGAAGGTCCCTGTGGCTGGGGCTGAAGTGAGACACAACTGCAAACTCTGTAGACTGTTCTACATTGGCCTTACCTGGTGCCACATGCTTTGCACTACGAGTGCACCAAGACATCATCCATCCCTTTTGGTCTTTAGCTTTGCACTTGGAGTATTAATTCACACAGTTTCCACTAGTGTGGAATACTTGTTAGTGGCCTTTCTCTGGCCCACTTCTGTGTTTCCCTATTCCTAGTAACATATTCATGGATATCCAGAGGAGAGAGCAGATACAAAAATCAGCCTTGCAGTGAATAAAAATTAAAAAAAAAAAATCCTTCTGAAGAATATTATATAAATTCAATTTTTTTTTTTTTTTTTTTTTTTTTTTTACAACAATTCCATTTGGTGCATGCTTGAAAAGCTCTGAGCCAGGAAATGGAATAAGCTGCTGCAGCCATGGCAGGTATGTTTGGTGCAATAGCGGTAGCATGACAGGGCTCTATTACAGTAAGTAATACAATTCCAGAAATAACCTATGCGGAACATATTGCTTCTGCTGCACATGTCAGGAAATGGACTTTGATCGATGTTGTTGCAACACAAAGCTACATACTAAAAGTTTTTAATTATGATGACAATGTAAAAGTATTGATGGTGCTCACTGGCAGTGTTCATTGCCTTTATAATTAACAAATGGACAGTGTGGATTAATTTTGCATGCTCCTCATGTTTAACAATTCTTTCTAGTTGCTGTCATCAGCACATATATAAGCAATAAGGCATGAGAGAGGGCCTGGTTATCATCACCTCTAGGGTGTTAAGAGGCATCCTCTAGGGGAGTGATTATCTCATGATAACCACACCACCTGGAGTTACCATATTGCTGCTATAAAAATTCATTAATGTAAGAGAAAAACATGTACGTTTGTGCTAGAGGATGAAGTTAGGAGTTCAGAATGCTAAAGAGCATTATCAGGAGCTCTAGTTTGCATCTCTTCAACTCCATATGAGGATATTCACGAGGTTATTGTAATGCTTTCTCAGTTTTGTAAATGAGAAACACTTTAGCAGTATTTTTGCAGCAGTGTAGTATGTTAGTCAAAAATTAAAAAGAGGTGGTACTGCCATCAGAGATCAGAAAGTAAGTTGGTCACATACCTCAAATTGCCTTCTCAAAGGGAGTACCTCAGTTGGTAGAAGACATTCTAACACATAGGTTTTCAAAGTAAAAAGCACAAGGAAATCACAAATCAAATTAGATAGGAGTGTCTATAATTTTAAAATTTAAATAGACTAATTTCTGCTCAGCAATGCATTTAGAGTATACTTAATTTGAATTTATCAGAAAAGCATGGAATGAAGTACATGGGAATAAAATAACTCATTGTCTGCTGTTCTGTATGATAATGTGACAAACTGTTATCTCATACGCTAATGACTTTGATGTTAATGGAGTTGTATGCTCTTCCTGACCTCTTCAGCACTGGATGGATGTGTATGTGCTTTCATTGTCCTTCAGGTTTTCTGCTTCACTCTCAACTTTTCTACTAATCTTTTATCTTTGCTTCTGTTTCATTTCCTCTTCAGTAGGAGGGCAGATTTTATTTAAGTGTTTTAGTTCTACAGTTGTAAGGATAACTTCTTGAGTATTTAAATCAGTACATTTTTAAGAAACTGATCAATTACTGATGTTGTGACTATCCACCCCCAAGAGTATTTCTTGCTCTTTCATGGGGGTTTATCCATTTAATGAAATTTGACTGGCCTGACACCCAGAGACAATAGGAGACATATAAAGAACTTCTTTACTATTCTCCTTTTGCTTACTATTCTCTTTGTTGCCTGTGCTTAGCATCTGTAGCATGTGGTAGATGCAAAGATGAACTTTCCTCAGGCTCTGTAGATGGTGGTGGGAATCAAGTAAACAGTCAAGAGAATGTGGCCAGAGAGTGTTAAGTGGCTACAAAGCACAGAATTGTTTCATTTACAGCCATCTTCTGCTCACCATATGTTCATCGTGGTTAGTCAGCACATAAGCAGCTAAGGCGAGCTCATCTGTGGGGGCAGGGAGAACTTGAGGATTGTTTGCTTGTGCAGTACCTCTTACATACACAGAGTCCAGCTTTAGTACATAGAGAACAGAAGGCAATTTAGGTTTGTTTTTCATGAGTCTACGAGGCACTGTGAAATGTTAACTTCCCTGTCTAGATCCAAAGTATCTGAGCATTGCGTGTGCAAAATACAGAAGTGTTTAGGAGATGGCACTCTTGCTAGACATCAGCTTAAGGCACAACTGGAAAGGTAGCTATTGTCTGTGTTATATGGCAGTTATGTGGCAGCAGAACAATATATGGTTGCTGACATACTAGCAGCAGTTCTTAAATGATTATAACTGTATACAAATGAAATACTAGTGAAACATGTAAATTATGCCATTAAAATTATTAATAGCTATTCTTGATGTGGAATAAAGGATAATTTCCTTTCTAACCATGCACAGAAAAATTGCATTTTTTGAATCTAAAGCTCTTCTCTGTACTGAGAAACTGCACTATTAAGACCTCACATTCTGCTGATTCTGTGGGTTTTCCTTTTGAACTTGCTCATTTAGGAGACCAAATGATTTGTTTGGCTGTGGTTGCGCAGATGGCTTCCTTTCTGTGGTGCAAGAAATGGCCAAGCAGAAAGCTCCTCTGTTAAGGCCACCGAAACTTTTTGTAAATGGAACTGTGAGTGCAGGAGACCACAGTACAGAAGGGAGTCAGAAAGGCAAATACATCTTGTGCAACATCTTATTTGGTTCCCCAGGTTGTTGTAGATGCATTTTTGCAGATTTCAGGGACTACGAGAATTTGTTGGGATTTCTCTGGTGCTGTTAACAGCTAATGCAAAAGAGAATAACTGTAGAGCTATTTTAGCTTGCACTCAAGAGCACAGCTATCATTTAATACTGTTTGGCATATGCAAGTCAAAATTCTTGGTTTTATGGCTTGATTTGGTTCACAATTCTGTCTTAGAGTGTAAAAAGTAGGTGTTTAAAACACAACACCGGAGTAATTCCTCTGGGAATTTCCATTACGGTAGATGACAGGATTTAGGAGCATCAGCAACTCTTTGTCTCCTGCTGACCCCACCAGCTTCCTGATTGGAAATCTAATCAAAAGTAAATGCTGTTTAAGATCTTTATGCAACTTTATTATTGTGGTCAGGATTGGAAAAAGGACTGAACTAAAGACATGAGAGCTCCTGTAATATTGGTACTGACAGGGGTTAAATGAGCCTGCAGTACTCTATAGGGGGCCCAGCATCCACAAGGATATGACCATCTGTTTGGTTTCTCAAGATTGTTGTAGAGCAGCTGTACCTTATTACTGATGTCCAAAGAAATAATTTCTTATAAATTCTGGAAGTTAATATGCAGGAGACTTGCCTTTTCTGCTCTCTTCCTGAATACTTACAGACAAGCTTTTTGAAACTGCCATGGATTCACTCAATGTTGGTCCTTGTTTTCTATAAATTTCAGCTTCTGACTGTGTAAAGAACCCTGCAGGTTGGAAATACGACATTAACTGATGCCTAAGGCATAGCATGAAAGTACTATCGAGTAACCAAATTACTAATGCCAGCCAATCGTCATGAGTTTGTTGTTTCACTGTGTTATTGTTTCAGTGTTTTTTTGTGTCTAAGATGTCTAGACCTGCAGACTGTGTTGCCTTTAAATGCCACTACATAGACAAAAGAAGTCAGATCATTTACTGCATGACATGTTTGCCCTTCCCAAATTTTTTAGCCTGTCCAATGCTATCAGTTTCTTTGACTTTTATTTTTCCTTTTTAAGAAGTGTTCAAACTCAGACTTGCCCTGTGAAATGCCATTTTGTTCAAAATCTGGCACTTGCAGCTTTCACATGCTAGATTATATGGTTCATGAGTTCTGCTGGGTGAGTTTTTCTTCATTGTATACTGCAGCTCATGGTGAGCTTCACAGAACTTAAACAGCTCTGCCTTTGATGGAAGTTAGTACATTTTCTCAGTGGCTGATTTTTATTAGTTTCAAAAGATAACAGCCTATGCATCCACATACTCAGGTGCTTAAGTATGTGAAGGATGTCATGAGGAAGAGTTGGAAATCTGCTCTTTGCCAGATTATGCCCTTCAGAATATTTACATCTGCTTGGTATGATATTTAATGCAATAGTGAAACTGCAGAAAGCCATAAGTGCCTCCCTGACATAGAGACAGGAACTGCTGATGTTGGATTCATTCAAACTCTGCGACCCCCAGTGTCCCTCTCTGCACAAAGAGGATAATAGTATTCAACCCTAAAGAGTTTTCAAATTAATATTTTTTAAGAAAATTGCCAGTAAGATTATTTCTATGGAAAGTCTGAATTCCTTTGTTATGCCTGAACATGGGCTATTTGGAGACTGGAGGAGCCCTTTCAGACAGCATGTGTTGGATATGTCTGTTTTCGGATCAGCCCAAAGTCAAAATAGCATCAGAGTATGGTTCTTGAGAGTGAAGGCTCTGCAGGGAACAGCAGGATAGAAGCTATTTAATGTGTACAAGAGCATTGCTGCATATTCTTGAGCACCATCTGCTGGCATTTTCTCATTTAACCAGTATTTAAATAATTAGAGGCATCTCTATTTATAGGATGTTCCTGAAAGAAACAGGAGCTAAAGTCCTCAAGAAAATAAAGTCTGTGCATGTTTCATAGGCATGCTTCGAAAGTGGCCATACATAAATGGTCTGGAAAGGGCTTTGGAAGAGCCTACCAAGTTGGTGCATGTAAAAGCAGACTTAGTTAAAGCCCTAAATGCAGCATAGAGATTTGTACTGTGATGGGCAATGACAGGCATAAGGATTTTGGCATTACTAAGGGACAGATCACTTTTTGTTCTCTAGCAGGTGAGATACCAGCCAGCATCTCTGGCTAAAATGGTCCCAGGCCAAGAAAGGGATGGTAAGGGGTTTTGCTATGAGTAACTCAGCAGTAGAGGTGCCTGATTTAAGGCCCTCCTGAAAAAAATTTCAGAAAAATATGTGAGGAGGAAGGCAAGAGAGATGAAGGAAGGAATACGATTTTGGTATTGATCTGTCTTGGCTCTTTGATGCATGGATACTCAATATCTGCCTATGCCCTCTTTAAAAGCCTAGAAATTCAGTATGGTCTCCAAAACACATCTAAAGAGTTTGTCTATATTATAGCCAATAATAAAACATGTAAACCCAACTGAACCAGATTTAAAATAACTAGCCCCGATGCAGATACTTGTGGAGACCTGTGAAGGCTTCAAAACCCATCCGATACTTTGGCTGTTTGGCCTTACCAGATTTCACTGATAACTAGTTCCTACATGGCCTGGAAATGACTGTGGTATAGTCTCATTTCACAAACTTGGTAGTCCAACAGCCAACACCTTCCTATGCAGCAGCTCATCAGAAGGTCATCTCCCAGTAACATCTCTCTGCCTTGTTCTGGGAAACCCCCCTCCAGCTACTTCCGTCGGTTTGCATAATGGGGTGTGTGGGTGGGAAGGATTTTATTCTGCCCATACTGTGGATTCATATGTGCTCTGATATTTCCTGTGATGAGCTTCCAAAAGTTGGTTTGGGCTTATTTGTTTGCTTGGCTGAAAAATTAAGCTGCCAATGGATAGGCAGGGAAACCCAGGCAGGGCTTATCTCTGCATTTCAGAAAACTAAGCTGCTGGTGTATATTTGTGTGTGTTTTTAATATTTTAGCACCTTTAATATCTCCAGATGTTATGAATGTTATTCTGAGTCCTGTGATGGTTTGAGGACTCTTGAGTGACACCTACTGTAATCTGTATTTAGGATTTATAGAAATGAGAGGAAAACAAAGTAGGAAACACAACACAGTGAATTCTGTGTCCCACAGAAGCCATTAATTTTACTGAGGTTCCCTAGAGATCAACGCAGTGGGAGATGTTGCTTTGCCCTGTTCTATCCCTTGGTAGTTTTTTACACAGATACAAAATGAATGTGTAAGAATTTTAAAAGGTACTAAAGACTACAAGATATGAAGCAATCATAGCTCAAATCTATTTTTTCAGATGTCACTGGAAAAGTTAACACCTGGTAGAATACATGCACATGAGGAAAAATATTAGTCACAATGCAAAATACCAAAAAACTAACAATGATTTTAAGCCCATGATTCTTTTTGATGCAGTTCCTCATTTCATCTTCAAGGGGTGTCTACTTCTTTTCAGGAGATCAGTGCCTTTCCTGAAAGCAGTATGAGTACTGGCATTCGATACCATTGGATATTCAAATAATAATGTGACTCTATTCAACTTCATTTAAAATGGAATATTTCTTGAACTAAAAGCATAGTCAGATGTAGGTACCATATTCTTATTTATCCAACTGTGGCATATGCAAGTTTAGATGCCTCTTACAAGTTGTGTGCTTGTTCTTTTTTACCAACCTGATGCAGTTAGACTTTGCAATACCTTTTTCATTGACAGGGAGAGTAGAATAACACAATAAATCTAAGTTTTTTCAAATTCCTTTAATTTCAGCATAACATGCTTTTAAAAACATTAATAAATACATTCAGAATAGTGTATTGTCTATCAGAGACAAAATTATAAGTGGAATTTAGCGTAATTTCCACTCCCAAATTCTCGACAGTTTTTGTATCAATCAGTCACTTTACTTTCAAGCATAACACGTTACTGTGAAGAACTGTGGCAGTCCAACTGGTGATTAAGTTTAAGCTAAATCTTTAATGTGAATTCAAATCCTTCACACAGTTCTTGTTTTTTGTACCTTTTTTTCCGTGAGTAATCTTCTCCTCAGTTCTCAGAGGAAAGGAAAGTACTTATTCATTAATATTTCTGTGTATATGGAGAAGTGTGGAAGGGTACGGGCAGCGTCGGTATTGTTTATAATCCTATCACTGGTAAGTTAGGAATATTAAGCTCTGACGTCTTTAGCCTTGAGATAAAACTGCCTTCAAAAACCAATTTATAATAACTTGTCATGGGAGATTTATGTAGAGATGTTAATGTAATAAAATAAAAAAGAGAAGTAGATTAATGGTCCTGTTACTCCTGAACTTCTTAGTTGTACTGTGCACTTACTGTCATCTTTACTCATTTTTGCCTGGTCAATGTAAAACTGCAGAGAGTACTGAGTGTTTGTATAATTTTCTTGCTGTGGAAGGAGCACCAATGGATTGTTACAAATGTGGGTTTTCTGTGAGGAGAAGGAAGACTTTGTTAAATGGTATTGATGGATGATAACTGTTTAAGTGGATATCATTAACCACTTGGTGTGCAATACGAAGTCCGCATTCAAGACTTAAGAAATTGCAGTAAATTAATGAACTTGAAACCAGACCAAACAAACAGAAAACAGTGGTAAGATAGCAATCTGATTTCCATTAAAAGTTTTAAATTAGTGAGGTTGTGAGACAAAACGAATATAAACCGATCTAGAAATATGGTTTTCTACAAGTGCCAAAATAAGGACTGCATTCCTCTTAAGCAGGTAAAATAGAGGTTAAGATGGATTTAGGTGGACCAGGCCCTATGCTGACCCAAGGCCAATGGCATATAGATGCCCATAAGACTGCTCAGTCTGATATTTTTCACAGGTGAACTAATGCATCCAGAATCTGCTTTTTCTTCTTTTCTGAAGAGTATGGCCCATAACCTTATGTCAACTTCAAAGGCATTTTGCCAGCATAGGATAGCTTCCCTGCTGCCATTTAAGGTTAGGCAGTAAAAGCTTTTCCTGACTTGACAATTCTCAGGCTTACCAGACTTTCAGTTCTAGAAAAGTTGAACATTTCCTCACCAGTTTAAAAGCTCTCTCCCTTATTGCAAACAATAGGCAGTTAAAGAAAATTAAACAATGTAATGCTAGACAAAAAAAAAAAAAGACATTAAAATGGAGAAAAATGTGGCAACTAATACTTCTGAGTATTGCCAACACTATAAAACAAGTTTTAAAGCAGTTAAAAGTTACATTATGTGACTGAAGACTGCTGTGGCCTGATTGAAAACAACTGGAATTAATGAGAGACCTCATGGTTACACATCTGACTG
Source organism: Pterocles gutturalis (assembly GCF_000699245.1). Lineage (NCBI taxonomy): Eukaryota > Metazoa > Chordata > Aves > Pterocliformes > Pteroclidae > Pterocles > Pterocles gutturalis. Next base: position 24,290 of record NW_010125445.1, read on the forward strand.
TTCCCTCCAGCTCAGTGTCCAAAACCACATCCATCCTGCCAAAAAGAAATCTTTAAGGCAGGTGCCATAGATTTGTTGTGTCCACCTTACCCAGCAGTCAGTCCTAGGTCTCCCCTGGCTGCATGTGCTGCCCCGTGTAGGCCCAAAGCATAATTTTTAATTGTATGTGTACTTGTGGGGGTTTTTGGTTGACTATTTTTCAGATCAAAGTGTGCCAAATACACGAGGGCAGCTGTGTCTTCACCCCATGGAAGCAAGTGTGCATGTTGCATTCACTGAGTGGTGGCAAAGCTGCAGCAGGTGACCTATTGGCATACCAGTGAAAAAATGCAGGTCTTAGTAGTATTCTGGGACGTATATATGCACAAGGCCTGGTCCACCTGAGTCCTTCATAACCTCTATACTAAAATGCAGAAGAGGCAATAACATAGCATGCAGACATAATTTTTTGTACTTGCAGAATATCACGTTTCTACATTGGCTTATATAATTTTCTTAAGAGTAACTGGTGTGGAAGGTAGCCTGGGAAATGGAGTCACTGTATGGAACCAAAGGAGAATGGCTGCTGTGGTGTGCAAGGTGAACCCTGGTTCTTAGAGAAGGGAGTAGAGATCCCAGACCCTGTGCTGATGGGGCTCCCAGGAGACTTGTAAACTGGGGAAGAGCATCACAGAGCCTGAAGTGACCCTGGTTAGTGAGATACAAGGCAATAGGGAAGAGAAAGACATCTGCCCACATCCGTGGTACCCAAAACCTGTTGCCTCTCAGAGACCTTCTTGGTCCTTCCTAGTCCCCATCCCCGAGTCCTAGGGCTGTTGCTCTACCACTTCTCCACCCGTCTTCTCCCCTACAGTGCTACCTCCATCTCCATTGCAAAATCAAATTTTGCTGCACTCCTCCCTCCATGCTCTGTGGAAAGAACAAAATGACTTCATTTGTCCATAGTCTTGGAGTAAAATTCAGTTCTGCTTATTCTATTGAAGAGTGTTGAGTTGAGAAAAAAATTTGTGGTGACCTTAAAGCTAAGCAGAAATGCAGTTGTAAGTATTATATATGCATAGTATACCTTGGGCAGAGGGCAATTTGGGCTGGCTGTGAACTTTACTGCTTTTTAAAATAAGAAGCTTCTTGTTGTGGCAACAGCCTGTCTCTGTGTTGTGACCTGTCAGATAAGGGTCTTGTCACTGAACCTCAGCTTGAACCTGAATGGCAAATTCTCATCCCAAACAAACACTGCTGAGAACAGAACGGTGCTTATGATCTCTGCCCTTTTCCCCAGATAATGTATCCTGAATTCCAGTTAAAGCAAGTTGCAAGTGTCTGTGATCTGCTCCAGGAAATCAAAGGTTTGTTGTGGAGGAAAACTAACTTTTCTAGTTCCTCTGTCATGCATGATCACACTCCTTTTCTGCTCTCCCACAGCCCTGCTGGTTACTGGGTACCAGCATACTTTGTGGGGTTCCTCTCACTTTTTGGGGGAAGCAGTGAGGAGGCACAGAGACCCTTGGGTGCAGGGAGGCAATTTTCCATTCTTACTATCTTGGTTCAATGCTTTATTTTAAAATTCATTGTAGGTTGATCAGGGAGCACATTTTTCATAACATAATTAGTGGCATTATTTGTCTCTGAATTTAACAGGACTTGAAAGGTACCAGTGCTCTTTAGGCTACAAATAGGATGTTGCTGGTAGATCTGTTTCCTGGGATTCCTTCTGTAGAAATCCCTTCTCCACCCCCAAAAGTAACTTTTGAAGCAAGAGTGAAGGGAACTGGTTCTATGCTGCTGCTGGTTTAATGTTAGTACAAAGCCTTCCTCGCAAAGATGCATTACTGTGGAAATTAGGATTTAGTGGGTGATTGGAAGGCAAGGTAACCATCAGAAAATGCTACAGTTTGGCATCACACAAGTAGCTTCAATCTATGAGGCTTAATCTTATGTGTAGTGATTCATGGCTAGTCTATAAAAAGAAACGTCTCTGCCACGGTGAAGTAAGTTCAAGGCTGCTGTGAGGAGGTGAAGAATAATCTTGGTGGATGAGAGAAGAGCAATGAGCTTGTATCAAGGAAAATTCAGCCTGGATTTTAGAAAAACCTTTCTAATGGTAGAAAGGGTGAAGCACTGAAATAGATTTTCTGGGAAGGATATGGATCTGCAGAGCTGGAAATCTTTAAGAACTGATGAGACAAAAATCTATGAGATAGGACATCGCTGAAGCCAATCCTGCTGTGGCATAGGATAAGCTAGATGACCCCCTGAATTTCCTCTAGACTATTTTTCTCTAAACCTGTAGATTTTATTGCAATGCTCTTGACATTTTATACTTTGCTTGTAGTAACACATTCTGTAAACAAGGATGGTAGCTGTCACTTAAGAAGTTTCTAACTACTGTGATTGTAAAGATGAATTCCAAACTGTAGCAAATCAAAAAGAAACAAAGTCCAAACAGAGGGAGATTTTAAGCCAGGCCTCTGGTTTTTTAATATTTTGTATTGACAAAGCTAAAGAAGTCCAAAATACAGGGTAGAAGGACTTCTTACAGGTGAGTGTTACATACTGTCATGAAACTTGCATTCCAGTAAGACTTACATTTTGCTAGAGGCTGAGATTTTTAAGGCTTCCCACTGCCTGAAAAACATGGAAGTTTTCTTTTCTATGCATGTTTATTTATCTCTTTTCACCAGGAAAATACTCTTACAGCCATTAAAGCAGTGCGTTAGATGGTTTAATATAATTGAAATGCTGTAGGCAGGGGCAAAAAATCATGTTTTGGAGGTGGAGTTCCCACAGGAAACTGAGTTTCTGGCTCCAGCTACATTTTCTTGCTAGAATCATGCTTTTTAGATAAATGTCAGACAGGAGTTTTGAAGCTGAAAATAGAAGCAGATGATGAAAATAATTCTAATCACTAAAGCAAGATACAGAAACAGCAGAATAGGAAAGTGGTCCTAGGTGAAGCTAATAAATCCATGTCTGACAGTTAGATACATTGGAGTGTACAAATTATATGCTTTTATCCAGGGAGAATTTTTGAGCAAGATTAAGGTTTTAATGTGATTGCCTTCTTGTGACAATTGGAAGGAACTGCATTATTCGTTGCAGTGAGAGGGCACTGAGCTAAGGTCACTGAGTGTTCAGTCTTCCACGCTGCACCTGAATCACCTTAGCTAGCAAATTGCATGCTCTACTTTAAACAAGAAAATAGAGGCAAATCGCAATAGCTGAGAAAGAATGGAGGCGTGCACAGGCTCTTCTGACTTTAGCTGAACACTGAATGTCGTGCTAAGGGGAAGAATGGCTAAAAGACAGAGAGAAATAAAAATGACATGTCCTATTTACAATTGTTTGTGTATTTTAAAATACAGTTGCTTTATTCTTAGGTTATTGCTGAAGTACATGGATCTTTGAGTCACAAAAAATGTAACAATGTAGGAAATGCAACCCCTCCCTCCTTCCCCTGTACCCTCCATTTCAGCGATTAGTTTGGATACTTTGATGTTTTAAATTCTAATTCCTTTGTTGTGATTTTTATGGTGGCTTTGAAGGTTACTTTGCAGCTTTTTTTGTATTTTCTTTCCTAATAGTTTTATCAGGACATGCTCCTATTACAGCTAAGGCACTTAAAGGAAATACATAATTTAAATGTGAAATGGAAAGAAAGAAAATGTAAGACTACAGTGCATTTTTCTTTGTCATTCAGAGACATAATAGAACAACTCAGAAGACATAAAAATAAAATTAATATGGGAAATCGCGTACTCTCCTAGTTTATCTGCTAGCCACATCCAGATGTGGTCCTTCCACCTTTAAATTGCACCAGCTTTGTTTTCAGAATGCAAACAAGTAAGTAGCTTATATCTATGTATTCTAAAGGGGAAAAAAGCAAGGCACTGTTTTAAAAAAAATGGCTGAACAAACCTTCTGCTTCTGACAGTGGAAAAGGGTCTTTCTTTCTAACTGCCTCCATGAATTTATACTATGCCAACCGTCCTCAACCTAATTCATTTTACTATAATAATAATTGTTCTTTATTGTGGTAACATCTAAGGATCTCAAATAGGGTTCAATACCCTATTATTCTAGGCACCATCCATGTGCATAATAAAACCATCTCTGCTGTAAAGAGCTTACGATCTTGACATATGACAAGGCACAACAGTAAAAGAGAACAAACAATTGCAGAGGAAGGGTGGAGGGGAAGCTATCAAGAAAGCCAATACACTGGGTGTGCTAAGTAGCAGTGTCTGAACACTAACTGATTAGCTATTGTCAAGGGCTTTGTATAATCTGTAGAAATAGATTTTCACTGTGCCTTCTATATCACTCAGTTTTCAGTTTTCAAAATGCAAATGTGCTTGTTGCACCTCTTGAATAAACTGCTGAGGGGGAGTATGGGAAATAAAGCTGAAAGATGGAAATGATATATGCCCTCTAAGGATAAGACAAAGGGTAGGTGAGTTTGGCTCCAGCTATGTTCAGTACCTTTATGCAAGTACTTTAAGGGAAATTTCACTACTTTAACCTTAAAAAGGTCTAAAGGAAAATTGAATCCCTTTTGTTATTAATACCTTTACCACACATCTACTGCGGATCTGAGAAAACAATGAATGCATGTACAGTTTGTGTGTGAGTTCTCTTAATTTTTCCCTTGTGTAAGTGTTTTTAAACAGTGAACATGGTAATTCGGATGCATAGTACAAGGAAGTTGAATTAGTTGCTTTTACTGAAATGCAGAGGTCTCAATTTTCTTTCTGTTCTTGAATTACATGATCATAAGATCACTTCCCAGAGCCAAGTTTAAATGGATTTTCTATAACACATATGGGTGCTAGCGTCCTGTAAATTTTCTGCTAGTCAATTATTATGTGAGAATCTCAATGAGAATGGATAATCAAAGATGTAAAAGTGGAAATAAAGATAGCTGCATTTTTTTTTTTTGTCTCAGCGAAGCCTCAAGAGAAACTGTGTAGCCGTTGGCAGCTCCTCAGTTTAAGACAGAGTTTTGGAGGGATTATTGTTTGCTTCTTTGAAGGTTTGGAAAAAGTTGTGGAAAAAATGTGCGGTAAACCAAGTTTGTTAATATGACAAAAATAGGAGTAATTTAACAATATTTCTCCAGAATATACATGTATATATATAATCAGTATAAGATTATAAAGTCCTGACTGAACTAGGAGGAACTGTGCTCACTGGAGCAGTTTTTTGACGCCTTGCAAGTTACTAATGTTCATGATGGTTCAGAAAGTTCCCTAAACTTTGCTGTAGTTTTATTTTTTGCCCAGACAGCACCGCCTCTTCCTCACCGGCATGTGTGCATTTTGTCATCAGACCCCCTGTAAGTGACACTGCCTAGAGTCTTCATGTAACATGTGGTTGTACAAGGATGGTAGAGGTGCTGGGAGTGCCTAACATGTACCGTCTGAGAGTATCTCCGGTGTCTAACGCTGAACTGTGCTGAGTATCTTTGGCTGTGGGGTAGGAAGACAGGGCCAAGGGCTGCAACTGCAGTTGCCTCTTGGGGAGCAGGATGTTCCCAGCAGCCGGCTTGAATGTGAGAAGATGGAAGATGCTGAAGTCTCTGGGGAGCTGAGGAGGTGGTGTGGCTCCTAGGAGGACGTGGCTGTGGTGGCAGCAGTCGAACCAGGCTCATGAGTCTAGTTTTAAATGGCCAGATACCGGCTCCACTTTCAGGAGAGCACTGGGTGGATTTAGGCAGTTAGTCTTCTAACTAGCCTGGAGACGGACTTCTCCAGAGGGACATTCAGAGAAGATTCATACGGTTTCTCCAAATATAAATTCTTTTTAGGCAGCATACAGTTAGTCAACCCGGGAATGATTTCACTGAAAGTGAACTCCACTAATTTGTCTTCTTGCTTTGCACATGTTAGTATAAAAGGAATAACAAAACAATACTTGTAGGCAGCTTTTTCCTTTCAGTAATGAACTATGGCTGTGTAACTAAGAAGTGCTGTGCATCCATTTTCCACGGGAGGAAACATGGCAGAGAATGGCCTTCTCAATTCCAGTAACTATTGTTACCAATGAGTTTTGCCTCCAGTCCGAGATATCTGTCACCTCCAGAAACCAGTGGTTGTTGTGAAGTCCTTGTCTCTCTCCACTGAATTCAAAGAGCTCTTAGGCAGTTTACTCCAGATGCCCTTTAGATAGGTGAAATAAACTGATGAATCCCAATCCAGTGCTGCCTCTTTTGAAAGGATTTGATGAGTGATCAGCAGAAACTCTGTGGCAAGATTTTCAGGGAAGCACAAGATGGTGAGACGTGATGGCTGGCCTCTGCTTCTGAACCTGACATCAGCGACTGTTTCTTTATCCTACTCTCATCTTCCCAAAATGTAATCTTACTTCAGTGTTAAATGAACAGATTATATTAGCAAGGGCTTGTGTGGGCAAACAGCTAGGGGACCATGCAAGTCTTTTGAGAACTGTCTGAATGAACCTTAGCAAGTGGTAAGTATGCGACTTCTGCATTTCGGAAGCATCACTCCATTAGACGAATTCTTCTGAGAAAGGTTTAGATGAAACCATGAAAAAGATAGTGTCTCCATCTCTCTGGCTTATTGTGCTTACAATATTAAGTATATGAAGCCTAATTTTTGCCTATTTCCTGTCATTTCCTCCTGGCTAGCTGAGGTGGTGCCTTCTTTGACTCGATGGCTTCAATGAGAGTTTTTATTTAGATATTACATGGGGAGCCTGTGAAACTAAATCCAGCTGAGCACTATAGACAATGGCTTGTCTGAGAGGTAGGCACTACGATAATTCTAGCCATCATGTTTTCATATTTAACCCTTTATACACAACAGTTTTGCTTATGAAGTTAAAATTGCTCTTTTGCCCTCCTGTGAAAAACACACGCACACACACACATGCATACAGACATGTACGTGTGACGCATATGCCTGCACATCCACACATGCTTTTCTCCTGAATCCTGTGAAAAAAAGCAAATATAATTTTCCTGCTAAGCTGAATTATGCTCTGCAGTCTGTCACTGTTTTACAAGGTGGATTTTAAGAATTAAGCAGGAAAGTACAAAACCTCTAGGAAAAAAAAGCAAGCCCTCGATCTAGTCAGTGTCAATTAAAAGGGAGCCTCTGATGCAAATGCCACATCAGCACCAATTTTGTCACTTAAGAACTTTAAGATCAGAAGCAATTACCTTCAGTGGCACCTTGTTTTTATTGTGTCTACCCTTCATAGCCTTGGCTAGTAACACAGCCTACACCATAATTTACACTGACATCTAATTTCAGTGGATCTGCAAGCAATCTAACTGAAGATGGTGATACTGAGAGTGAGGAGTTCTGCTTTATCACTGCAAACGTACAGATTCATTATTTTTTGCCAATTCAGAAAGTGAGTCTTATGAGAATGAAGGGTTTTTTTGTGTGTATATGTGTCTGTTTTGCATATCTCATTACTTGAATTATTTCCTGGTTTCGGCAAATGATTGCTGCCTTTAACTAGATGATTAAACACTCTTAACAGCGCACAAAGAAAAAAAGAAAGCCCAGTGCTACTAGAACTGAGTAGATTTACCATTTTCAAGTGTCTGCAAAATGAGAGCAAAAGAAAAAGAGTACATTCATTGCTAATCAGATTCTTTGAAGTATGCTAGAGACCTGGCAATTTTACATTGTGCATGCAAGTCACAGTATTAGACTAAGATTATTTTAAGGAACACTTTTATCATTTTCTAACTGACAGAAAGGGCATGTCTGCCAGCCACGCAGCTTGATGTTTCCTCATGAAACAACGAAAGAAACCCACAACAATGTGATTAATGACTTGCATCCATTTTCTCTGATCCCCAAAATTGAGTATAGAGAACAGAGCTGATCTCTGTGCTGTTACTCAGCCTTGTATTTAGACCACGCTAATACCAGCACAACTTCTTTTGCGATGTTTGTTCCCTAAGCCAAGGAATTTGCATATGACAGAGAATAAGGTTATGTAACCCACTTATTGATTTCGATGGCACAAAGAGCTGTCATGGTTGTTTTTGTCACAAATAGCATGGTTTTAAAGTAAGTGTTATAAAAACATGTATTTTTGCTTGTTATTTTACAGTATGCAAAACTGCTTAATGTTGTAAATACATAATTAGCAAGAGAAACGTTTACAAGTTGTATGTCAGTATGTTCCTTTTCAATTAGTGGTGTGCAGATGGTGAAGCAAGAAAATTGTCACAAAAGACGACTCTCACTTCTCTGTTTGAAAATGCAATTGCCTTTAGAGCTCTCTTTCCCAGACTGTTTTGAGATTGTTGTAGGTCACTTTCATACAAACTCTTGCAGAACAGTTGCAAATGCCATAAATCAAAAGTTTAGGTGACTTTTGCTTTTGGTTTGTGTTCTTAAGGTCAGCTAGAGAAAGCGACCCATTTCAAATTGGACCAAAAGACAGAGAGCCTGAACATTGAAGGACTCAAGTCTGACAAGCATTGCGTAAAGACCATGATGCTGAGGGCAGTTTACTTGCTTGGCACATGAGTTACCATTTCTGTCCACTCACATGAAATGATCACCAAAGGGGAGAAAGAAAAAAAAGAACCTGCTGTGAACAGGGAGAAGAAACATGGGAGGAAGAAGTTCCTACTGACGCCCATTGCAAAAGTATTGGCTGCAGGTTCTTAAAGTATAAGCCAGTTTGATGGAGGGACAAAAAAGGACAGTTTTACTGCTTTAGTTTCTTGCCATTTTTCCCTGATGGGAATGTAGGTTTTCTGAGGCAAAACCTGAGGTACGGAAGTTATAGCAAACAAACAAATAAATACCAATGCAGATGAATACACAAAATTGATGCAGTCAGATTCCTGAGCTCCTAGTACTTAATTTTCTGCTGTAACACAGCTGAATTGGCAGAAGTGGAAATGCATTTGGAAAGTTCAAGCATTTTTAATCCTGCTGTATATATTGAGCTATTAATTCTGAATTATAGGGAAAAAGCACTGATCTGATCAGAAGCAACATTAGCACTTTCCCTGCAGAAAGCATTCCATCTAGTGTCATTTAAGCAGCCCTAGTTTACTTAGTCAAGGAAATAATAAAATTAACTTAGACACCAACAGTTAGAAGCCCAAATGAAGGGCATTTGGGACCAAAAAGTCTTTGATTTTCAGGATGTCTTTTGATTGTTCTGTCTGCAGGACAAACACTATAGGTATGAAAATCTAAATGGCATCAGCCCTAACTACACCTTTCATATGTACAGAACAAGGCCTTATTTTTGCCTTCTTGGAGGGCTGGGAAATCAGTCACAACCATGTGAAATACTCACAGGGATGGGTAGTAGGCACCTAGGTAGTAAGCAAAACACTCCCCTCCCCCTGCCCTACACCTCCACAGTCCCCACCCAGGGAAATGTTCCAAATGGTCTCACTTGTCTTCACTAAGCAAGATCAAACACTCTCTTTCTTTAGTGGAAGCTTCTTCTGGATACAAGGCAGCCTTCTCAGGACTAAGGATATCAAGGCAGAACAGAGAGCAATGACCATTTCACCTTCCTTGATTGATTTTCTTTTACTCAGTTACAGAAATGAAGGTCCTGAGAGCTCTGAAGGATAGCAAGGTCTTTACATCATTCTTTGGTGAACTGTCAGTCTTTCCCTTTGCTTGTTAGCTCTCCATTAACTTCTGATAACCTTTCTGAGACACTGATTTATTCCATTAGAACAGGAACTTTTCACACAAGATTTTCACAGTGCTTGGGATATAAGTTAAAGACAGTTTTATACTACTGGTTCCAGAGAATATGTACATAGAGGAAACTTCCTTGAGCCTTCCGGACAACCAGACTTAATCTGCTAGCTCCCAGAAATTCTTTCTGTTCAAGCTTTTGAAATTTGAAACTTCAGTTACAAATGTATTTTCTGTGTATATTTTTTACATCATTTAAGGAAGCTGTGATAACTCCTTTCAATAACATTTTGTATGATTAGCTCTTCACTGCCAACCCAAAGATGACCTGACATTTTTGACTCCAAAGCTTGTTGCTGAAGAAACTTGTCAAGTACAATATGCAGAAATATCTGGGCCTTTTTGTTTCTTGATGTAATTCCAGGTATATTTTATTGTCTGTAGTAATAAAATGAAGTCTCCATCTGAATGCAAATCTGATTTAGGGGTTTTAGAAAAATCTTCCCTAATACCAGTCTTTCCTTGAAATAATTTTTGATATAAACCAGTTCCACTTTATCTGTACTATTACTTTTTTTCTTTCACACTGCTAATGTACAGTCCAACTACACTGCCTTTATGTTTATTTACGGTTTTCTGAAGAAAGCCACTACCTGCTTTTCAGCAGGATTGCTATTCCTCCATTTTTCTTTTATGGCTGATACAGCAGTTTAATGTCCTGTACCAGTAGCTCCATTTTCTCTTCTTTGTTGTCCAGGCTTTTTACATTAATCCAGGAACATTTAAATTGTTTATCTCTGAACTCATCTAAACACTTATGTGAATTAAGTGCAGTGACTTTCATTAGTTGCATTGACTTCTACTCTTGTTTATTTTCATATTGTGGGTTTTTTTTTTTGTTTGTTTCATTTTCAGGGGGGATTTTTTTTAAATTAATCTTCCTGCCTTCCATGTCTTATCCATTATTGCAGTCTTGTTTACCTGGTTTTTCTTTTCTCTGTGTACTGACAACAGGTGTGAATTTTCTCCCGACAATATTCTCAATTTCCACATTGTCTCATAAGACTTGTCTACACTGATTGTAGAATCTCCAAGGCTTTTGCAGAAGTCAGTCTGAAGATAAGCTGCAGAGACACCTTTCCTGTTGCAAAGTCTCTGACAGACCTTTAGGGCTCACACTCTTCAGGGACCTCCCATATCATACTGCACGCCCAAAACCCTCTGGCACTGCTGCCCATTGCTTTGTCACTTCCTAAGCTGGTCTGTGAATGTTAATGAAAAAACTTCTCTACCTTTTAAGTATCTTTAGCATTACCTTGGTGGAATAGACAGTAATGTGGTTTTAATAGTTATCAGATGTGTGAAATATCTCACTTGCCAGTAGCCCACGGTTACCTCTATACCCAGGAAATGTTAAGATAGAATAAAGTATTTATAAAATCCAAATATTAACAGCTCAGTTACTATGTTCAGAGAAAGGAGCACATACATAAAATAAAATCTGTATGTTATCATCTCCAGAAGGTTTCTTTCTGTCTCTGATCAAACTAGCTGTCAAGATGGTCAGATGGACTTGCACACACAAGGATTTATTACACAAAATCTTTTTCCAACATTGTTACTTTCACTGAAGAGAGTCCTTATTTTGAGGATACATAATACCTTATTGTGCCATCAATTCTCTCCAGGTTTCTCTTCAGATTCAGACCTTCAGAATGCAGATTCATAGCTGAAGAATTCCTGTGGACTCTAACTTGACTTGGAGCCTTGTCTGAACAAACTGCTGAAAATTACTTACTAGGTTAGTTAATTTTCAGAAAGACTGATGCTCTTTGGGTATAATTTTTAAAGCCATTGATTGTCTAGGTGTCAGGGTGACTGTCCCACTTCATAACTAATCACAAATATAAAAATCACTGGGAAAATTCTCCTTTCCCCTGGGTGAGTGTGAATCAACAGGCAAGTCATCATCATAATCATCAAATTCCCTAATTTTCTTTCTAACACAAGGCATAATTCTCCTTACTCTTTTTGCTTATTCCTGTCCTTTGCTAGAAAGTAAAAATTTCCCTAAAAGTCACTTCAGATCCCACTTCTTTTAATATCCACCCCAAACTTAGTATCATTTTGTTCAGAAGGTATCTCTGGAGCTCATTTAGTCCCCACCAGAGCAAGCTCAGTTTCAAAGTTTGATCAGGACCATGTTGAACCAAGTGTGAAAATCTCCAAGGATGGAGATCCCAAAACTTCTCTGGGCACCTGTTCCAGTACTCAACATGAACATAGTTTTCCCTTGGTCCAGGCAGATTTCCTTTGCTACACCTTGAGCCAATTCTCTCTCATGCTTTTGTTGTGAGCTCTGAGAAAAGTCTGGTTCTGTCTTCTCCATAGCTCACTTTTAGGTAGTTGGAAGCAGCAATCTGATCCCCTATTATTCTGCTTTTCTCCGGGCTGACCAGATAAATTTCTTTTGGTCTCTGTACATCATGTGCTGTAGTCTCCTAACCATGTTAGTCCTCAATTGCTGTAAGGAGCAATCCATAGATTTGTTCCCAATAGCAATTGGAGCAAAGTCCTTGTACTGAGTTCTGAGGAGAGCTACTTGTAACTGGATGCCTGTTAGACTCTGAACTGTTGACCACAATCCTTTGAGTGCACTGGTCCAGCCAATTTTTCCCTCTCCTTGAAGTCTGGCCATCCTACCTGTACTCATTCAGCACGACTGCAAGAATACTATGGAAGACTGTGTCCAAAGCTTTGCTAAAGTCAAGGTAAATGACACACACTGCTTTCCCTTTGTCTGCAGAATCAGCCATTTCATCATGGAAGGCAATCAAGATTAATTAGGATAATTAAGGGTAATTATAGAGAAAGGATAAATATAGAATTTTCCCTACCTTCCATCAACTTCAGAACCACATTTTATGTCCTTTGGTGACTAGTTTGCTATTCCAGTTTCTCGATCTGCACTGGTGACAGACTTATTAATTCCCCTTCATAATTAGTTCCCAGGTGCATAGATTTGACTCTTCTCATGAATCTCAGATACTGTCTTCTCTGTTTCATCACCTCTTTTCCCTTGCAAACTCTGTATATCATTCACATTTCTCTCCGGGCTTTAGTCTCTAACTACATCTGTCTCCTGTTCTTCTCTTGACAGTGCAGTTGCTTATTTTATTAGTTCCACTGCAGCTTCTGCCTGGCTCTTCTCATTGTACTTCAGAGCTTCAAAGCTTTTTACATAGAAATACATTCATAACTTGATTGTATTTACCTTTGAGTAGATTACTGGTGCAAATATTATTATATGTGAATTTGGCATGGAGATATGCACTAGTTTAGTCATAGCTATTATGTTTCAAAAATATACTTTGATTTACACAGACTAGGAACATGCTTTATACAGCTTATTGGTAGACAGGATAATACATTTAAAATTGGTGCACAAATTTCATATGCAAACTTGTCAATCTGAAATGCTCTACAGTTTTGTAGTAGGGGAAAAATGCATATCTACATTTACAATTTCAGTTGGTGGATGCCCAATTTATACACATATACTGCAAATGTGGGTTTTAAAAGAAAGCAGTAACCTGCTGTATATCTTTCAGTTTTGGCAGGCTTTGGTTTGCACCTAGGTAATTGTCTTATACTGAAAACCTGAAGGACCATTTATAAAGCTTTTAGATGGTGACCACAGCAGTATTTAGGTGTAAAAGAGATTATTATAGTAAATGAACCTTGTCTAAAAACTAGCAGAAGAAAATTTGTTTGGTGTTCAGTTAAAAGCACAATGATTTTATCATTTATCTTGGCTCAGAATCTTGGCTGTAACTGTTCTGGCTCACACAGCTGCAAAAGGAAAAAGGATACATGCTCTCCTTCCTCTCTGTTTGTTATCCAGAACCAAGCAATTACGTTTTAGAAGAAACCATTTAAAGGACAACCAATTTCACTGCAAGCATCTAGGCCTCCAGCAGTTTAGCATGACTTGCTGCAATGACATCTGTAAATGTGTATTGTTGCTGCAGCGTGCCTCCTAGCGTTTTCTATAATTCTGTGGCAGAAGCCGTATTCCTTCCTGCCTGCTGCATTCAATACTGCATTTCAGTAGTTACGACCATAATGGACATATTATGCTCACCAAAACAGTATGCCTGGGAATTTAGGTAGACAATTCTCTCTGTGTGCGTGTAAATGCAAACTGTTCAGACTTGTATGTTTTTATCTACACAACAATACATAGTTGAGAGAAGTGGAAAGATTTTAACAAATATATATAACTATATTTCTTGGGAGGCAAATACATCGCAACATGTACAACACTCTGTTCAGTGCATTATTTTTGAAATAGATACCTTCTTTTCTCCTAGCTGAAGAATTATTTCAGTAAAATGGAATTCTCCCCCACAGAAGTGGATTATGATAAATGGACAGAAAGTGCTGCACTTAACTCATGGGTTACCTTTCAAGTAGCTTGATACTCCCATTGAGCATTCCAGCCTTTAGAGCTGACAGCATCTGAAAAGTGGGTGGCAAACATCATACTGTTGGGACATAGCATCCTATTCTCTCTACTTAAGGTAGTATACATGGGTCCAAACTGTGTCTGTACTGGGAGGATGGCATTCTAGCCCATACTGTCTAGGTGTATCTGACAGAGTTGTTGCATTGCAGCCTGCTTCTAAATGATTCATATGCAGGGCCAGAACTAAAGCCCACCAATCTCACTGAATGCCAAAAAAGATGTGCAATAAATGAAAACAGACAATAGCTGAATACGGCTAAAAGGCAGAAGGGTTCTCATGGAATTGTTGTCAATCTACATGAGGTAGAACGGAATGCAAAGAGTCTGCTGTATTTTAAAATACACATTAATCATAGGCTGGAAAGGAATCTTAAAATTAATGAATTCTAGTAGTCCAACTGCATATTCAGTTTTAATTCATCTGCTTTGTCCATACACTTGATCACACTTTCTTTAATCACCAGATCAAGTCTAATTTAAATTTTTTCCACAGTAAGACCACTCTTTTGTCTTAAAGTTGGTCTCTTACATCCCTAACTAATCTAACTGCATTCTCTCACCTCATTGTCCACTGCTTTCTGTGCTTTTCAACTGAAGAAAAAGTGATTGTTGAGTCTGGATTTTTATTTTTAAGAGAAAAAGTCATCCTGGGACTAGCTTAGTTGGAGCTAGTCTGAACAAGAGTGACAGTCAGAACAGAATGGTTTGGTCAAAGTTCTGAGCATCCTAAAACAGGGTTATATACTGGGAAATATTGAGCAGCTTTAACAGTAGGTTATGCTTCCAGCACTGCGTATACTGTATTTGTCAAAAACAGGAGAGAAAAGGAAGTAGTCTAAAAAGCAAACAAATCAAATAGAGTCAGTCTTGAGAGACAGTTAACATTGAATACACCACGACCATTTTTCTGGACACTATTAAGTGTCAATGCTTTTTTTGTCAATGTTGGTAGATCAGTTCAGATTTACTAAAAAAGTGAAAAATGGGGTGGTTGTCCATCAAAAAACCCCAAATAATTGGTGATTTATAAGAGGCGAGAAGGCCAATGTGAAGGAAGTTCAAGTGTCCCCTGAAATCTCAGCCAGTGCTGTAACAAACCCGAGGTAGAAGCCTTTTCAGGAAAGGGACAAGGAAAAGAAATTGTGCCCTCGGCAGAAAGAAGCGAAGCAGATACTGATTCTGCTGGATGGTTGGTTTTTGGTTTTTGGATTTTTTATT
The DNA here is from genome assembly GCF_000699245.1 of Pterocles gutturalis. Classification (NCBI taxonomy): domain Eukaryota; kingdom Metazoa; phylum Chordata; class Aves; order Pterocliformes; family Pteroclidae; genus Pterocles; species Pterocles gutturalis. The sequence continues at coordinate 39,692 of NW_010125445.1, forward strand.
TTTTTAATCTGTGGCAGACTATGAGCTTAATGACAGTGAAATTATGATTAGTAGGTCATCAGGTTGAAGCTGAAATCAATGAATACCCAGGAGGAATGGTCTGAGTATTCCTCTTATATTGGATAAATAGGCTAAGAAAAATCCCTTCTGACTACTATGCTAAATATAATTGAAAGAGAGAGGGGTCAGGGCAAAACTGTGTGTGTATGGCTACCCTCAAACTAGTCAAATCTGTATTTTTACATGTTGACATAAACTATGGATCTAACCAAAAGTGGAAAAAAGGAGTATAAGAAGAAAACAGTGTAAGAAACAGTGGAAACATAGTTGAACACATGAATATAAAATGTACTATTGATGCAATCAGATACAAGGGTAGCAATTTTTTTTTTTTTTTGGAGCAGGATCCTGAATAGGACCACCAAGGCCTTGTTTCCTTGCTGGAGAGATGGAAGTCAGGAATAAATTAGTGCTGTCTCAAATTTAGATTGAAAACTCAGGTAACAAAACTGAAGATAACGTGTATTTTCCTTTTGGACTGTAGGTTTAGTGAATAACTTGGCCAAAAAAAAATAAATTAATTATACAGGGATCCCAGCTGAACTGAACTTTACAAATCGGTTGAAAATAGTGCCTCTGAAATATTGCCAAATAAACAGTCACTTGCAAGCAATCAGGAGAACTCGTTTTCAAAATGCAAGCTCAGATTTGTCCAGTAAGGGCAGGGCTCTTGCTGAGAATTTTTATCTTGCATGCTGATTAAAGCTCATTTCTGCATCAAAGACATTGTAGTGTTGCGATGGATGGCTGCAGTCTGCTTGATTGGATCATTGGCTTACTGCTTAATTTCACCGTATTGAAACGCTAAACATAAAACATATTGTTATAATTGCTGGGGTGCTTCTATTGACACTGGGAAATAATTATTTATGATAGTTATGCTATAGTTGATGTATGACATTCACCTTTATGTTGTAGATTTGATCCTGGCTTGCAGCCAAACTCCACAACAACTGCTTGCTCTCTCTTCCTCCTCCCCTCTCCTGGGGCTGGGGGAGAGAATTAAAGGGGTGAAGGGAAAACAGACTCATGGGTTGAGATAAGAATAATTCAATAACTAAGCTATAATCATATTGAAAATAATAACTGTGATAATAAAAATGGTAACGATAATAGTATTATAGACAAATATACAAATGAGTGATACACAGTAAACTGCTCACCACTCGATGACCAAATCTCAGCCTGTTCCTGGCTAATGATCCTGGAGCAGGGAGTTCCTGAAACTGCAATCCTGGAATGGAGACAAGAGCCTGAGTGTACAAGAGGCTGAGATGGACCCGAGAGATGGGCAACCTGCAGTGAGACAACTCGGAATAAAAGAGAGCACTCATCTATATACTGGGCATGACGTGCATGATATGGAATATGTCACTGGCCAGTTTGGGTCTCAATCCTAAACCCAAGATTGACTCCTAGGCTAATAATTGGGGCTGTGCTCCCTCCCAGCTTCTCCTGCACCTGCAGATGCTGGCACAGCAGAGAAGCTGAAAAGTCCTTGACTGTCCTGGCAGCAACTATAAACCTCAGTATGTTATCAGCCTTCTCCTTAGCACAAATCCAAAACATAACCTCACACTAGCTATTATGAAGAAAGTTAACTCTGTCCCAGCTGAAACCAGGACACTTTAGAATTGCACAGTATTGGAAGCCTGAAGGAGGAGTGAAATAGGAGCCTTTATAGGAGCTTATTGCCTTCAGACAGTCTTCCTAAACAAGAAAGTGATCTTCACAGAGACAGCTACTCTGGCTTTTGGATTTCTGCAAAATGAAGAGGGAAAAATGCTGGTTCTATTAAGCTGTGAGCAAAAAGGTATCACCTGGATACTTTGCAATCTTTTGGGCTTTTTTAGTTAGTAGGATTTATACTTTCTTCTTTGCAAGATTTATGTTTCTCTTATTCTAAAAGATACCATATTTCAGTACTGCAAGACCTAGGATGATGTCTTACTGCAGCAATGAATCTATGCAGATGACTGTGAGAGAAGAAACATAAAGTACAGGTAGCTAATTCATTCTGAAACCTTTATGTAATTTTACATATCGGCCTGAATCTGCACCTATTTAGCAGTAGAATTTGACTTTACCATTTCATATACATGTTTCATTTTGTTGGCACTTAAAGTGATTTACATGACTACAGCCACATGAGCAGACTTGAATCTCAGGCTCCCTGTGGATTTTTCGATGCCTGCTTGCTTTTTACAGCTTTGATTCTTTTTTCTTATAATGGTTAAGAAGTGAGACCAAAAAAAACCCCAAAATAAAGTCTTGTCTGAATATACTTAGTACCTGGTATGAAATGCAGTCAAGGACACATTCTTTCTACCTCCATAATCCACAACAAGAAAAGACAAATTAAAAATGTCAGTATTCTAGGAGACAGAATACATGTAAGATTAATAAAAGTGGGACTGCTGATTAACTTGATCGCCCCCTAAATGATGATATAAGAAGTCTGAACAAATGCCAGAGATTTATTTATTAAAAATGCTTAGGAGCAAGATGTTGGTGTTTGGCCTTTTTCTGTTGAATGTGCTTTAAGGATTCAAATTCTGCAGCAGTACACTTTTCAAGCAAGTTTAATATAGCACTGTAGTTTTAAAATTTACTTCTTCATAGTATTGCTCTTGAGAATTAGGCTTAATTTTCCAAGATAAAAAAGTTACAAATGTCTATGCATCATTATCTCAAGTGTACAACACACTTAGTTTTGATGTGGAGGAATAGTGTTAAAGAGCCAATTTGAGGAGTTGGATGAAACCACAGCAGTAATAAATATGGATTGTTTGGGGTTGGAACTGGTTTTAAATTGGCTCCTTCAGTTTGAGTTTTTTTTTTTTTTTTTTGAAAATGTTGACTATTTTAAGGAGCAAGTGCCGTGTAGTATTGATAATGAAAATATAGAAAAGAAAGAGATCAAATAAAAGTTCTCTTATGGGTTACTCCCTGGAGAGTACATGGCTACTGTTTTCTTCTATAAAATAATGGGGGTTTTTTTGGGTTCAAAGCACAAATGTCATCAATTACTAGAATTTTCTAACCTATTAATCTGATCTGACATTTCAATGACACTAATTCACTTTACAAAGATCATCTTCTCAAGAGTTTGAAGTAAACAAATTTGCATTCTTTTTACCTTGGAGACTGTGAAGTATTGAAAACTACAAAAACAATCAAATGACCTGTATTTAATAAATACATAATGTTCAGAAAGAGGAACAGACAAGTTTTAAACCTTATTTTCTGTGGTCAAAAGTTTGTCTGACCTTGTCCTAGATTTAACAAGGGCTCAAAAACCATGATCTCATATGGTTATACAGGTACTAGTACTTAATCGAATCCTCTGGATTCTTACAAGATGAAAAACGTGAACCTAAACTTTGGTCCTGCTATGTGCAGTCCGAATCTTAAATAGAATGAGTAGCCTAAAATATAAAACCAAGCCAGAGACCACTTGCACCAGAGAAGTGCAAGCCACTTTTACTATTGCCAGCTGCTGTCATCCTAAACAGGTAAAGTTTTTTAGGCTCTGTGAGTAAATTAATGTCTTTAGGCTCTCTCACTTGTAGCTCTAGTTTTATGTCTGTGCTCAGTGGGGACTTCTGTAGAGAAAAGATGACTTTGGCCTTAGAATCAGTTCTCAGTGCAATCTAGGGAACTCTGAAGCCTCAAATATCAAACTGATTTTTTTTCTGAGTTTCCTGATCCTGTACCTACCCTAATCCAATCTCAACTGTAGCCAAAAAACCTCTATGAAGAACAGAAAAATATGTACATTATTATTTCCTTCTGGAACAAATCCTTGCTCTGAACTAGCGACCCTCCCAAGATCTATCCATATCAGAAGAGATGAAACTCTCTTCTCATTTTGCATTATCAGCCAGTGTTAATCTAATCTTCTTCAGCTGCTGCTTCCCCAAACCAAACTTGTAATACCAAACCTAACCCAGGTCAAAAGACTGATGAACAGAACTCATAGATTTATTTTTTTTCCTCTTAGCACAATCTCTCGACCTGAAGTGACAGGGCTTTTGTCACCCAGCAGACTATGTATTTCTGCAGTTTCTGCTCTCTCTGATTGAACTCTTAATCGAGACTTAAATATTCATAAATATTGGCCCAGAAAACCATTTCCCTGGACAACAGAAAATAAAGTTTATTTTCTTCTGGAACCAGCCTTCCTCCTAATGGTGGGCCTGGTAGAAGGAGGTCTCAGTAACAAAGTTTATAAGTTCCTGTACTCCAAAATCCTTATTATAAATTTAACTAGAAGCTCCTATATGGACTAGATAAGAATATGAACTATTTCCTTTCCAGAAATTTTCTTCCTTGCCCAGAATACTTTTGAATGCATAAACCTGATGTTTTCATTTAGACTTCCCACAGTCCAAGGTATAAGCCTTAATCAGCATCCAGAACAAGAAAATTAAAAAGGCCCTTTTTTCTTTCTGAAACTTTCATTCTAGACTGGTATCATTTGCAGGATCAGATACTGAAACTGGCTTTTCAAGATCTGCTGTTTGTATTAAGAATTCCCAATTAATGAAGGAATATACCTCTCACCACAGAGTCATGAGCTCTACAGGTTCTTGAATAAACCTGAATCCTTGGCTTGTCCAGTGCATGACCTTAGCCATTACTGTGTCCTCATTCCTGGGTTCTCAAATAGAACAGAGAGATGGGAAGAAAAAAAAAAAAAAAGATGAAGCTATTTCTTTTTGCCACAGTAGCACAAGATGTCTCAGTGAGTCCTGAAGGATTAAGAAACATGAATTTACATTCATGGCTTCAGGCCCTGCTCCCAGGAAAGCTAATAAGAACCACAGCTCTACACATTTTAATAGCTTTGATGTGTTTACAAGAACAGAACAAAACACCAATAAAAAAATCTTCCAACATGAAAAGAAGGATTGGCTCCCTGAAACCTACTGCCATGCAGTGTTCTGTAAACCTTATCAGAGTCAGCACCCCAGGTTTGTGCTTCACCGTGAGAAACCCTTATATGAGGAAAAGCAAAACATAAGCTGTTGGTTTATGACTCACGTGTTGGAGGATGCCTCAGTAAAATCCCGTCTCCATGCTTTACTCTCAGAAACTTAAACAGAACTCAAATAGCAGAGCACAGTAAGGTTCGTCTCTACTTACTCCATCAAAAGAAAATAGAAATTGTTTCTCAAAATAGACAGCTGAACCTTTCAGGATCAACCACAAATACTGGATCTTCGTTGAATCATAGAATCATAGAATGGTTTGAGTTGGAAGGGACGTTAAAGATCACCTAGTTCCAACCCCCAACTAGACCAGGTTGCTCAAAGCCTCATCCAGCCTGGCCTTGAACACTTCCAAGGAAACAATCATAAGTACAGCTAGGGAGTATGTAAATTTATAGGATGAGAGGGCAATTTTTTGGCACTGATTTTTATAATAGGTCAATGAAGGCCCATTCATTCTCTTTCCTACCCTATAAGTACTGGAGTTGAAAGTATCCCCAAGAATGTGAGCTACAAAAAAACTGAGCAATTCTTCATGTTTGGCATAGTGTCTCATCCTAGGTCACAAAAGTCTTGTAAACTGTGCACTTATAGCAATAGTCTGCATCTGAGAATAACAAGACATCAGGGAAGTTGGTGTGTTTGGCTACCATGCCCATCATTCTAACCAGAACCGTAACCCCATGCTTGGTAATGCATTCAGAATTTTCTTGTTGGGCTAAAGAAAAATATCAGCCATTCTCTGGAATGGTTGCCAGGAATTCTGCCAGAAACCTGCAATTCATCTCTTCGACAGTTTTCCTGTACTTAGAAAACATACTGAATAGCCTCCAAGACATTTCAAGATAAAATATAAATTAAACTGCCTTTGCTTTTAGTCCAGCGGCCAGGCAGAAATCAAGATAAAGCAAATTTCTCAGATGCTGTTGTAAAGTGATATTACTTTGTGATACGGCCAATGCTAAGCTTAGCCTTATTCCACAGGCTTCTGTTGTTTTCTTCTCTTTTAGAGCAAGCCACCATTAATGGGGGAAGAACAGGGAAAAAAGGCTTTGGTAAGCATAAGTCTAGCTTCAGACACAAACCTAAACTAAGCAAAAACCTAGACATTCCAAAAAAAAATGTCAGCAAAAATACGATGTATTCTTTCCCCCTGATTCTGGGACGGAGGAATTCAGGATGCCACAGAGAAGTAGTGCTTCTCTATAACCCCAACAGCCATATTCCTCTTCACAATTTTCCATCTGCAATTGTAAATTTACCTGTTATGCTGTGCTTAAGAGTGGACATACTCCACTCTTGGGTGGTGAATGAAATAGGAATTACTTCTTCATTGTAACACTAGATCATATTTTATGTTCCTGAGCCTTGAAAGGTCCAGCAATAAAGTAAGATTTATTGAGGATAAATGAATGAGGACTTCATTCCCTCTCCTTTCTCATCCTAACCCCAGCTACAAATTTAGTAAAGGGAGCCATTTTGGGAAAGTCACTCACTGTCACTCATCCTTTACCACAGGTTTACTGGTTATACAGAGACTCCTTACAAGGAAGAAAATGAAAGAGGAGCTACTCTCTTGCTCTGACATCTGTTACCATTTTACATCACTGCCAAGATTAGGGGTAAAAAAATCTCAGAAGTCACTATCTTCTTCCTGAATCATTCTTCTTCACATTTGAGGAGGTCCTGCAGAATCAACAGGTTCCTTCTGTCCATGAACCTGAACCTGTTTAAGAATTAAACCAGCATTTAACAGTAAACCAGAGAACTCAAAGTAAACTACCACCCTCTGCCTTGTTTGAGGGGCTTTAGTCAGCAGTAATTGTAGCTCCTAACACACTATTCTGCTCACCCAGATCCCAAATTTCTGGAATTAATCATCCTACTATCTGATACACAGGGGTTTTGAAGGACTAAGTAACAAATCAGTATCTTTAATTCTGACCCAGTCCTCACCCTGTTTTAACAATAATGCTTAGTCACTGTTGTTATTACATTGGGAAAAAAAATAGAAAACATTCTCCCTTCCAGAATCATTGCTTTTTGATTATTGATTAACTTTGTGGGATTCAGAACTTCTCAAAACCTCCTCTGTAATCTTAATTTAGGCTTAACGAAAGATTCCTAGTCAGGTGTTACAACATAAAAATTATCCTTTGTTTATAAAACCAGCACTGTATAACAGTTCTTGCAGGATACAGAAGGAAAAATAAACTCTTATGTCTGCATCATCTGGAAGCTACAGTACTGGATTCTAGTGTTGCAGCACTAAAATGTGGATTAAGAGTAGCGAAGGGACTGAGAAAAACTCTTTCTTCTGCCACCAGGATTCATTCTACTCCAGAACAAGCACCTATCCCTCTTGTAGGCCCCCTTTAGGTACTGGAAGATCACAATAAGGTCTCCTCGGAGCCTTTTCTCCAGGCTGAACAACCCCAACTCTCTCAGCCTGTCCTCATAGGGGAGGTGCTCCAGCCCTCTGATGATATTCATGGCCCTCCTCAGGACTTGCTCCAATAGGTCCATGTCCTTGTGCTGAGGACACCAGAGCTGGAGGCAGCACTCCAGCTGGGGTCTCATGAGAACAGAGTAGAGGGGGAGAATCACCCCCTCGACCTGCTGGTCATGCTTCTTTTGATGCAGCTCAGGACATGTTTTGCTTTCTGGGCTGCAAGCACACACTGCCGGTTCATGGTGAGCTTCTCATCTACCAACACCCCCAAGTCCTTCTCTTCAGGGCTGCTCTCTATCCATTTTCCAACCAGCCTGTATTTGTGCTTGGGATTGCCTCGACCCACGTCTTCCCCTTGGCCTTGTTAAATTTCATGAGGTTTGCACTGGCCCACCTCTCAAGGCTGTCAAGGTCCCTCTGGATGGCATCCCTTCCCTCCAGCGTGTCCACCACACCACATAGCTTCGTGTCATCAGCAAACTTGCTGAGGGTGCACTCAATCCACTGTCCATGTCCCCCACAAAGATGTTAAACAACACTGGTCCCAGTACTGACCCCTGCAGAACACCACTTGTCACCGGTCTCCACTTGGACCTTGAGACATTGACCACAGCTTTTTGGGTGCAACCATCCAGCCAATTCCTTATCCATCGTGTGGTCCAGTTGTCAAATTCATATCTCTCCAATTTAGAGACAAGAATGTGATGTGGGACACTGTCGACTGCTAATATAAAAATAATATCCTTTGATATTAATAGTTAATAATAATAGCTAATAATAGTTTTGTTAAACTCAGCTGTGTGTGACCCAGGTCCCAGTTTTGAGAAACACAGCTGTGTGACCTTGGCTCAATTTTATTGAAAAACATTAACTTTGAGAGAGTGTGTCATTTCTGCAAGGTAAGAAAAGCATAAACCGAGTCAGAAGTGAAATCACTTGAGTCAATAGTAGCAGTAGCTCAGGAAGAAAATACTGGCCTGAAGGAAAGATATAAAATTCTGAGAGAAAATACAGAGAGTAGGAGAATGACAGTTTAGCAAGATCAAGGATCATCCTGCTCTAGGCAGTAACTAAACCTGAGACTTCCCCAGCTGGCTGGTGGCTGCTGGTCAGCAGAGAGCCATTGGGTGCCTGCAGCAGGACAGTGAGCATTACCATCAGTTCCGGTTATTTTTCATGTGTAGAAGATAACTGACTTGTACTCATTAGTTTTGTATTATCCTGCTTGCAAATCCTTTTCTTTTACACAGTTAAAAGTGCTCAAACAGAAGTGGTCTTCTAAAGAAAGAATTATAAGTCTTCTAAATAGTAAACAGAACCCTAACTATAAGAAAACTTCATACCAGAACATATTGTAAGCTACTTCTCTTTATAATACCACTACCAGTCTTCTGTTAAAAGGGCTTGCAAGAACCCAAATTATAGCCTTTCTATCTATAAATCTTACACTTATGACAGCTTTCAGTTTAAGTGAGAGACCTAGTGATCCTGCCTGGCATTAGAACAAAATAAGAACCATTTTCCCTTTCTGCCATTTAACACTTATTTATCTCAAGGATGTTGCACAGGCAAGTAACAAACAAGGTTCTTCAGCCCCTGATTTCCTAATCCTAATCCTAGGAGCAGCTATTTGTTGATCTTTAAGACATCGCAAGTTCCAGCATTTAGTATTTAAATTCTAAAACTAGTGGTGGAGAGTGATTCACTCTCATGGGGCTCACAGATATGCCTCAGGATTGTGGGTCTCTCGTATGGCAGCCAGAAGATGATACCATAGGGCTTCTGAAATGGCACTTGGTGTCTGTGTTTATTCATCTGACCTCCAACCCTGAGGCCTTTAGTGTTTATCCAGACTGTAACCTCAGCTGTTTTAACTTCAGCTTGGGCACTCAGTTGAGAATTAAAGCCTTTCTTCCCCCATGGTATGACAGCAAGTGAGTCTCCCGGATCTTCACGTATATGGAAATAACCAGTTGCTGCCTCCGGAGGAGCAGATATATTGACGACAAAAGCTGGCAATTTTAAAGTTAGGCTGTGAATTACAACCCCACTGTTGGTCTCCTATTGGTGACAGTAAAAAGGAAGAATTCCTGATTAGTTTTGAATTTCCTGGCTTTTGAAATTCTTTTTGCATTTTTGTAGATCTTTTGGGTTTGTCAGATCAAACAGTGACATGAAAGCCTCGCCATATCAGACCAACTTACAAAATTCAAACTTGTAAAGTCTCTCTCCTGTCCTTATATCACATCTACATTGGCAGTAGGCTCTTCATGAGATAGTTGCACATGTTGGTCTATCATAGAGTCATAGGATGGTTTGGTTTGGAAGGGACCTTAAAGATCACTTAGTTCTACCCCCTCTGCCATGGGCAGGGACATCTTTCACTAGACCAGGTTGCTCAAAGCCTCATCCAACCTTGAACACATCCAGGGATGGGGCATCCACAGCTTCTCTGAGCAACCTGTTCCAGTGTCTCACCACCCTCACAGTAGAGCATTTCTTCCTAATATCTGATCTAAATCTACCCTCTTTCAGCTTAAAACTATTGCAGAAGTCCAGGTAGATTATGTCAGTTGCCCTTCTGTCTAATATGGAGTCTAATACGAAATTATCCTGATATTTCATTGTGATTTCAACAAATCACAATTTTTTCAAAAAACCTATTCTTTATACAGTGTATAGCTGAGTCTGACTTTTTTTAAGGAGTTCTTGACACTAACAAAAGTAATTTCCCATTTATTATTTACACAAGCTGAGAAATCCAAAGACACTCTTTACAGAGTACCAATAGAGTGCCACTGCAATTCCAATGGTTTCTCTGGGCTATGAATATTAGTACATTGTTTAGGTTATTTTATTTGAGAAAGAGTTTGGAATAAGGAAAGTCTGGGATGGTAAATGTGGATATTGTGACCATTAGGTTATCAGAGGTTGACAAGGATACAGCCACACAATATGTTGTGGTTGCTGTGCTTTTTCATATGTGTTCAGTTTGTTGATGCACCTGTTTATTTTCTGTTCAGAAATATTTGAGTAAATGCATTTTTATTTGTACAACTGTTAGGAGCATAAGCACAACAGTTTTTTAGCATATCAACAACTATTTCAATCTAAAAAAACGTATCTGTTTGTAAATAGGTGTATTACCCATTTTTTGTCTTTCTTTAAAGAGAAATTTAAATCACCACAACTAAGGAGTTCAAGTGTCCTCATGGGACCCTAATGACTTGTTACCCATCATAAACAGTAAATAGATGAAATGAACACTTAAATGAATACCTTAAATTCTTTAGTGATTAGAGATCACTGAGAAACATGGGGCAATAATTCAAAACGACTGACACTCGAATTAATCTTACTGTTCCTCAACAATAGAATGAGTCTTTTTAGGTCAAGAATCATCTTTTTGTTCTCTGCTAGTAAAGCATCTGGTCCAATGACACGTACATGCTCAGGGCTCTGAGGTGCTTTTGCATTATAAGTGATAATCATAATAATCTTCCAGTATCTGTAGTAGATTTACTAAACCATTCTCAACTCAAACTATGATTTAGAGATGTCATTGTTGTATGTATGTCAAATTCTGTTGAAGGAATGTGGAGTAACTAAGTCTAGGAAATAATCTAAATGTTTAATTATATTTTATTGGCTTCTGATTCTTGACAGTGATTTCTAAGGCAATATAATAACTAAGAAGAGGGTGGCATATCCCCCAAAAGAGATACACCAATGAACAATGTGCATCAGCAAAGGGTTCTTCGAAAGGGTTAATAGAAACAGCTGTGAGGAATGGAGACTTCCTTTTTATTGAAACAGGGCAGACTTCTGGGAGTGTGGTTGAGACAATTAGTTCTGTAGTAAGAGCACCAATTCTATAATCATTTTCCTACATCATGGCGGTTAGATATTGCAATATTAATGAATTTTGATGAATGATGGGAAAATCAGTAATGAAAAATTAAAACCTTAGCCTTCAGCTAGAAAAAAGTTATTCCTTGAGAAACGAACAGGAATAGATACACACTATTGTATATATGAATGAGTGCACGCTTATACATATGTATAAAATTAGTATGTTTATACATGAGTTATGTATTCTATCGCTCATTCTCTCTTATAATCTCCAGTTATATATTACCTAAATCAGAGGTAATTAACTGAAACTGATTTGTAATTATTTTTTTTTTTATTATATAGAACTGCTTCAGATCACAAGCTAACAGAATCAAAGAATGGTTTGAATTTGAAGAGACCTTCAAAGAGCATCTAGTCCAACCCCCAGATCAGGTTGTTCAAAGCCCCACCCAGACAGACCTTGAACACTTCCAGTGACGGGACATCCATCCACTTCTCTGAGTAACCTGTTCACTATTCTCATTGTAAAAAATGACTTCTTAATGTCCAATTTAAATCTTTCAGTTTAAAACCATTGCCCCTTGTCCTGTCACTAGAGATCTTGGTAAAAAGCCTCTCTCAGTCTTTCTTATAAACCCTTTTTTATATATTGAAAGGCTGCAATAAGGTCTTCTCAGAGTTTTCTCCAGGCTGAAAAACCCCAGCTCCCTCAGCCTGTCCTTATAAGAGAGGTGCTCCAGCCCCCTGTTCATTTTTGTGGACCTCCTCTGGACCCCGCGCCAACAGGTCCATGTCTATCTTCTGCTGGGCACCCCAGAGCTGAACACAGTACTTCAGGTGGAGTCTCATGATAGTGGAGTAGAGGGGAAGAATCACCTCCCTCAACCTGCTGGTCAAACTTCTTTTGCTGCAGCCCAAGATGCAATTGACATTGTGGGCTACAAGCACACATTGCTGGCTCATGTCCATTTTCTTGTCCGCCAGAATCCCCAAGTCCCTCTTCCCAGCGCTGCTCTCAGTCCATTCATCCCCCAGCCTGTATTGATACGAGTGCTCTGACCCAGGTGCTTGGCTTGGCCTTGTTAAATTTCATGAGGTTTGCACAAGCTCACCTCTCAAGCCTGTCAAGGTCCCTCTAGTCCATCCCTGCCCTCTAGCGAATCAAATGCACCACTCAGCTTAGTGTCATCTGCAAACTTGCTGTGGGTGTACTCAATCCCACTGTCTATGTAATTGATGAAGATATTAAATAGTAATGGTCCCAGTACAGATCTCTGAGGGACACCACTTGTTACTGGTTTCCACTGGGAGGTTGAGCCATTGACTATAATTCTTTAGATGCAATCATCCAGCCCCTTCCTTATCCATCTAACAGTCCACTTGCCAAGCCCCTATCTCGCCAATTTAGTGTCAAGAATATTGTGGGGGATAGCATCAAAGACCTTACAGAAGTCTGGATAGATAACATCTGTAGCTCTTCCATTGTCCACTAGTGCAGTTACTCAATTGTAGAAGGTGGCTATATTAGTCAGGCATGATTTGTCCTTGGTGAAGTCATGTTGGATGTCTCTAACCACCTCTCTGTCTTCCATATTTTTCTACATGTCTTCCAGTAGGATCTGCTCCATGACCTTACCAGGCATGGAGGTGAGGCTGAGATGCTGGTGGTTCCCAGGTGTTCTGGTTTTAAACCCATCTAGCAGCATTCAAATCTCACACAGCTGCTCTCTCACCCACCCCCTCCTGCGGATGGGAGAAAGAATTAAAGGGGTAAGGTGAAAAGAGACTAATGCCTTGAGATAAGAACAATTTAATAACTAAACTACAATAAAATTGAAAATAATAATGATAATAATAATGACAATAATAATAGTAATATATACAAATACACAAATATACAAATGAGTGATACACAGTGCAACTGCTAACCACCCAATGACCAGGACTCAGCCCATTGGCAGCTAACGATACTGGAGCAGAGAGAGTCCTGAAACTGCAATCCCAGAAAAGATAGAAGAGCTCGAGTGTCCGAGAGACTGAGAGCTGACCAAGAGGGCAAGAAGATCCTGAGAAAGGGGTAGCCCAGCTAGAGAGAGAACTTCTGGACATGCCCTCTTCTCTATATTTGAGGTCTTCTCCTTCCCATTTTCTCCTGCACCTGCAGACTCTGGCAGAGCAGAGAAGCTGGAAAGTCCTTTGACTCCCCTGGCAGCAGCTATGTCTGTTATCAGCCTTCTTTTCAGCACAAATCCAAAACATAGCCTCTTACTAGCTACCATGAAGAAAGTTAACTCTGACCCAGCTGAAACCAGGACACTGAGGCCCTTCTTTTTATCCTTTTAAAAAATTGGTATGATGTTTCCTTTTTTCCAGTTACTGAGGACTTCCCCTGACACTCCCAGCTTTTCAGATATGATGAAAAGTGGCTTAACAACATCCTATTGGATCAGTCTAATAGACAATAGTCTGTGTCAGTGGCAGCAAGGAGATGATGTTTGGGGTGCAGGTGAACCTGGCCACCCTCTGGATGTTCCCATTTTACTGTGGCTACATCCATGAATGTTGGATGAAGGGTGTTGAAAGGATGTATCCCTGCCTGTTCTTTTTGGTGTCTTTATGGATCTCTTCACAGAATCACAGAATGGTTGAGGTTGGAAGAGACCTCTGGAAGTTACCTGGTCCAAAGTCACCGCTGAAGCAGGACCACCCAGAACCAGTTGCCTAAGATCATGTTCAGATGGCTTTGGAATATCTCCAAGGATGAAGACTCCACAGCCTCCCTGGGCAACCTGTGCCAGTGTTTGTTCACCCTCACAATAGGAAAGTATTTCCTTATGTCCAGACGAACCCTCCTGTATTTCAGTATGTGCCCACTGCCTCTTGTTCTGTCAGTGGGCACCACTGAAAAGAGCCTGACTCCTCCTTCTTTGCACTATCCCTTGGTTAACAAGATACCCCCTGAGACTTTTTCAGGCTGAACAGTCTGAAGCTCTCCCAGCCTTTCCTCATGGGAGAGGTGCTCCAGTCCCTTAATTATCTCTGTGAACTGTCTCTTTGTCATCTTTGTCTACCAGGACCCCCAGGTCCTTCTCTGCCAAGCTGCTTTCCAGCCAAATGAGCAAACTCTTCAGGAACATGGGTCAGATTCTGAGCAGTATGAGATAAACCTTAGAGGTATAAGATCTACAATATTGGTAGAACTTCACTGGGACTATGGCCAAAGAACAAAAATGTAAAACTATATAGCTCTCTAAATTTTAAAGATTATTCCATCTCATAAAAAGGATAATACAGTTGAAATTGTAATAATTGGCCCTGCAACAAAGTTAATCTTAAATTGTGTCTACCCACCTATCCACAGATGGCAAAAATAAAATGACAATGTAGAAGTGGTGGAATTTAATCATGGACTTGGCTTACAAACATGATGCTCTATTTCAGTTCTTAACTCTTCAGAACTCCTGGATAATAGAAACTGGGGTGATAAATGACTCTTATCTGTTGTGGCCAGCCAGGTGGATGTATAGCTTTTTCCTGGATGTGGTCTGGTTGTAGATACTAGCTATTTTAGTACAAAAAGGTAAATTAGTTTCCATGTGTATTGAACATCCACATGGTAAGTATCTGAAGACTCCTGTTTAGTGTGCCAGCATTTACTTCAGGTAATGGCAGCATGTGCAAGACTGACTGCATGAAGAAGGGCTTTCATTTGCAAAAGAAGAAACCTATTCATGGGTGAAAAATGTGATTTTGTTCTTTCCTTCAACATGGATAGGAATTCAAGAATCTTGTTTTACTTAGCCAGTGTAGACAATTTACACAGGAAAAGTAAGAAAAAAAGTCACCAATCAAATACTAGAGCATACTTAACAACCTAAGAAATACAGTTAGTTAGATAACAATGGCTAAGCAAGGTAAAGACAATGCTTCATTGCAGGGAAGGATTTGCTGATCCAGAAAGCCACTTCAGTAACTTTTTTTTGTTATAACAAATAATTAAGTTTCCAATTTTAGTTCAGTTGGTTTCCTTCCTGAGGTTTAACATTATGCAAAAATGGAAGGAAATAAACTAAAACAGGATAAAACAGGGAAAAGGGGAAACAATTCTGGAGATCCGATGCATCTTTCAAAACATTACTTGTAAATAGGACACGGCATACAATGCAAATTGAAGTAGTACAGCCAATCCCATCTTGTTATTTGACCTCTGCTATTAAGCTAGTGGTAAACATTGTTAAAAGTAAAGCACACAAATTCCCAAAGAGTCACCTCTGAGTCATTTTCCAGGACTATTATGCAAATAATACTTTCTGCTCATTGTGGTTTGTATTTGTGATAAATGCAGGCTGAAGAACATCAGGGCTGAGTCATCTGCTTAAGAGGATCACACTATAAATGTGATGGATTGTAACATTTTGCAGAGCACAAAAGGTAATTGAGTGAAGTCAATTAGGAAAGTAGGAGGGCTTGGTGGAGAAGAGGGGAGCAATCTGTAAACTACTGTGACATCTTTTTTTGGCTGCAGTTTCCAAAACAGCTTAGTAGGCCATCTAGCCTTAGAATTTAACGGATAATGGGAAGCAGTTTCTCTGAAAATTCTGGCCTTTGTCCCCATGAAAAATTGAAGGTCTCTTGTTGTAGAGGGAGGAATACAATTTTCATAACAACGTAGATTGTAAACAAATGCATTCCTTAGAAATGTGAGGTGTTTTAAATGCTATTAAAACCAAGAGTTTATTGAATGTAGAGCCATTCATTACCACAGTTGCTGTACTTGGAAGTTAAAAATCACCACTTCTTGCCTTGTTAAAATGTATTTAGAGACCAGCTCCTTATAGTAAGGTACTTCTCATTGGTTAGGTCAGACAGTCACACAGACACACAGACACACAGAATGTTAGAGATT
>NW_010125446.1:0-258 GCF_000699245.1 Pterocles gutturalis
CCAGCGGCACTGCGGCTCTTCCCTGCTCCCGATCAGATACGGGAAAGGGGCTCTTTCTCCTCATCCCTCTCCTGTGTAAATATTTTGAGGAATGCTTCAAAGGGGACACTGCTCAGCTGCCCCCGTCGCATCCTTGGCTCCCAACCCTGCCTCCCAGAGAAATGTGTTTGGCGAGGAGATGCGCTGCCCCATCCCTTGAACAGCAACAAAATGCCAGGATGGATCGTGGCAGCTCAGCTTGGCATGGGGAGGCGGGAG
>NW_010125446.1:407-758 GCF_000699245.1 Pterocles gutturalis
CTGCGCCCGGGTACCCCCTGTCCCACGGGAGGGCCCAGCCGCCATTCAGGAAATACTTCTCTGGGTCCTCGCTCCGCAGCGCCAGAAAATTCCCAGCTTCGGCCACTTCTTCAATCCGGATCTCCCGGGCTCCCACCGGAATTATCCCGATGTCGACGTAACCTGGGAATGGAACCGAGCATCACTCTCAGGGGAGTCGGAGGCAGGGCAGAGATGATCCGCGCCCTCGAGTGGGTGCCAGTGACCCTCAGGTGGGTGACAGTGTCCCTCGGGTGGGTGGCAGTGTCCGTTGGGTGGATGCCAGCGTCCCTCAGGTGGGTGGCAGTGTCCCTCGGGTGGGTGGCAGTGTCC
>NW_010125446.1:768-1071 GCF_000699245.1 Pterocles gutturalis
CAATCCTTACCCCCTGTTCAGCACGGGTGGGCACCGATCCCCACCTTGCCTCAAGCCCAGCTGCGTTCCCTGCCGGGAGCACACATCCCAAAGCGGGACATTCCCCGCGTGCCACTGGGAAGGCATTCACCACACTTCCAGCATGTCTTTGTCAATGCACGAAACCCCCTTGAACCTCTCCCAGCTGGCTCCAGCGCGCACAGATTTGCTTTGAGGACTTTACACACAAAAAGCAGCACAGGGATATTTTTCTTCCAAGGAGCAAAAAATGGAAAGGCAACACCACACCTCCCTGTGCTGCCG
>NW_010125447.1:0-425 GCF_000699245.1 Pterocles gutturalis
TGCTGCAAACTAGGAAGATGCTAAAGTGCATAAAGGATGGATAGAAAATAATTTATTTTATTGCCTTTTATGTCTGTAGGTGTCTGCCTGAATTGTCTATGGAGGATACTACAGAAGAAGAAGGGATTAGGAGAGGTGCAGGGGTGATCACAGCACACTTACAAACTGCTAAGAGGTAGAAAAAGTTGGACTTGCTTCCCTTAGGAAGAGAAAAAATGAGGAATGTGGTATCATAGAATCATAGAATCGTTAAGTTGGAAAAGACCTCAAGGATCATCAAGTCCAACTGTCAACCCAACCCCACCCAACCCACTAAACCATGTCCTGAAGCCCCACATCGACAGGTTTCTTGAACCCCTCCAGGGATGGTGACTCCACCACTTCCCTGGGCAGCCTGTTCCAATGCCTGATCACTATTTCCGGGA
>NW_010125447.1:522-17678 GCF_000699245.1 Pterocles gutturalis
CTGCACCCTCCTTTCAGGCAGCTGTAGAGAGTGATGAGGTCTCCTCTCAGCCTCCTCTTCTCCAGACTGAACCCCCCCAGCTCCCTCAGCCACTCCTCGTCAGCCCTGTGCTCCAGACCCTTCCCCAGCTTCGTTGCCCTTCTCTGGACCTGCTGCAGCCCCTCAATGTCCTTCTTGTGGTAGTGGGTGGGATGGGAAGGGTAGGTGGCAGTGGAACTGCTGCTTGAATCAAAGCTTGCTCTGCCCAGGTCCATGATGTTCATAATTCATTATCTCTTCATCGGTTTAAACTCTATAACTAAAAATGGACTGGAGAAGGCAGGCACTTGGGTAGATCTTTGGTCATAAATTATGTTGCATGTTTCCCAGAGGCTTGTTTTGGACAGATTCACACATGAAGGAACGGAATTAAACTCCTTGTCTGCTCTACCTGACAAACGTTGAATTTAAATAGAGAAATCAAACCCATGTGTGGTAGATGCTTCTCTGTGGGTTCCGTTTTCTGCTTGCAGAGAATTTTGTCCAAGTCTGTGCTCGCTGTCGTCCTTCTATCCCTCTTTCTGTGGTACCATAAATGAGCTCAAGTCTGAGGAAATCAATACTTATCTGAAAAGTTGGACAAATCTAAAGAAAATAGTATGATGTAACTTAATGACAAAATATTTTTAATGTTTGTTTTGCATATACCTTGTTTATTGCCATTTAACAAGCCCAAACTGAGTAAAGACAGGTTGATGTGTGGGGAGGATGTTGTCCTCTTTTGTAGTCTTCATTCTGGAGGACTAATACTGAAGTAATTGTTAGAGAAGTGGCTGGAGTAAATCTGGACCATCCAGAGAAAATAAGGACCAAATCTTTTCTGTTGTCCAAGTTTTTTTCTCTAAAACCTCGATAATCCCCATTCGACTGGCAGATGAAATTTCAGCTTTGGACATCTCTACAGGTTTGGTGTAGATCTGTGACCTGGTTAGTGCTGCTTCCGAGTGAAAGACCGTAGGATGATAAATGGATAGAAACCTACGGAGGAGAGTGGAACTGTGAGTGACCTCTCCATGGGAGACGCTTCAGCCGGAGCTCATGGTCTGTGATATACATGAGAGGAATCGACTGTGAGAACCAGTGCCACAGAAAACCAGGCTTCTCGCATGCCATCTGCTAAGCAGCTGAAAAAGACTTGAATTGTGTATTGTCAGAGAAGTGGAAGAATGCGCCGTGCTGTTCACGAACGACAATGCGAGGAGCCTCAGATACAAATCCCAGGCAGAACATGGAGCAATTATGGGATAACTTTTTTCTGCAATTCAGTAGTTGAAAAGCGGATTATGTTTTACGGCATGAAAAGATACAGTGCTTCCAGAATTCACTGATTTATTCTTTCAATACGTGCATGTATTTCTTCTTCCCTTTTCCTCCTTTTTTTGTTACGTACTGACTACAGATTCTCATTCTACAAGGTGTAACCAAGGATTGAGTTGCAGCAAGACTTTACTGGGCTTTGCAGTGGGTCTTTTCCGGTCTCCTTTTCCCTTTAAGAACCCTGCTGGATTTAGATGAGGGGGTTAGAAGACTTGTGGTATTTTATTTTATTTTCAGCTGTCTTTTCTTTACCCCTAGCCTGCTCTTGGTCATCATCATTATTCTCCCTTCTGCTCCGTGATAATCATAGCATCATCCAAGGAGAATAACATCTCTCAAAAATCTCAGGAGATTCTGGAAAACCATAAAAAGAGAAATCTAGACACAGCCTTTTAAAAAGGAGTCAGGGAAGCAGGGGGAGAACCCAGGGACTTGTAGAGCAGCTTTTTTAACTCCAACTTCTCAAAAAAAAGTAGAAACCCATAAACTGTCTTAGTAATATATAAAATGAGAGGAAGAATTACTGTTGCTTTATATGAAGCATAAGCTGTCAACTGATTTAATTTCCTTCTGAGAGCTGGTGGCAGGGGTTGTGGAGGAAGGAGGAGCAGTGGGTGGCCTTTGTCCTGGCAACAGTAAGCCTTCTCCTGGTGTTTCATATGCTTTTTCTCATGGCTGACTTGGGGAACTAGGGTGCAGATAAAACTGTAATGATGTGGGGTAAACAACTGGAAAAGTTATGAAGGGTTTGCTGTTAAGGGGTTATTCTAACAGTTCTTTTGAGTACTCTGTCTGGGGCTTGATGCTATACAATATTTTTGTTGATGTGTTGAATTATGCAGCAGAGAATCATAAAATCTGCAAATACCGTGCTGGGAGGTGGGGCTTGGAATCATGCTGGAGAATACGATTAGAATTTGGAAGATCTTTATAATAAACTACATTTAAAAGGAGAGGTATGCATTTGGCTGGTTGTGTGTATGGATGGGAAGAGTTGGGGATGTCTCATCTTTGGACAAGGTGCTGTGTGATACGTGGGATTGCAAATGGGGTGTAAATCAGTATTTCACCAAATAAAAGTCAAGTATTGCCCTACTGAGTACCAGAGGAGCACAGCCTGCAGGATGTCTGGAAATAATCCTGTTTTGTCATTGCTGAAAGATTTCAGGTGTGATCTGATGTCCTCTTTGACTCTGGTGTCAAGGAAGAAGTGAAGGAATGGGGGGGAATCCAAAGGAGATCAACGAGCATAGAATCACCGAATGGTTTGAGTTGGAAGGGACCTTGAAGATCATCCAGTTCCCCCCCCCTGCCATGGGCAGGGACACCTCCCACCAGCCCAGGTTGCTCAAAGCCTCATCCAGCCTGGCCTTGAACCCCTCCAGGGATGGGGCATCCACAGCTTCTCTGGGCAACCTGGGCCACTGCCTCACCCCCCGCACAGGAAAACATTTCTTCCCAAGATCTCATCTCCATCTCCCCTCTTCCAGCTTAAAACTGTTCCCCCTCATCCTATCCCTCCACCTCCTGATCAAGAGCCCCCCCATCTCTCCTGTAGCCCCCTCTATGTACTTCAGGGCCACAATAAACATGATCAGAGGTTTAGGAAAAAAATGACCTGCATTAAAAAGGAACAATCCATTTACTTCTAGATGAGAGAGAGTATGGGCTGGAGGGAGGGACTTGCTTTGAAAAATATCAAGAGAGTTGTAAAGTGGAGTGGGATCGTGTTCTACAGGATATGATCAGAGAGGAAGTACTGAGCTTAAAGACTGGCAAGGGAGAGTTGAACATTTCTTATCTATATGTCTAACCTAATGGCTAGAGTATGTAAGCAGTGAATGATTTAGGGATGTTATATTGGTGTCGCGTAGCATCCTTAAGAACTTCCGCGCATCTGTCAGGTATGACAACATAACTGGTTCTTTGGGACGTGGGGATGGACTGGGTGATCTCTTGAGGTCTCTTCCAATTTTCTGTGTTTCCATGAAAATCACTGGGATTATAGTCCTGCCATCCAGAATGATGGACGAGATGCTAGAGAGCCAATCCACCAGATCGTGGGTTATCAAAGCTTTGAAACTTTGCCTGGTTGATTTAGTTCTAAATACTGCCTTGCAAGTTGGGATTTGGAAGAACAAGACATTGCAATTAAATGTAGAATTAATGAAAGGGGGAGGGTACGCGTTGCATTTAACTTCACACTTCTGATTGAAGTGCTAGAATTAAAATCATCAGCTCCCTGTGTGGTCTCCTTATTTGTAAGAATTCAAGTGACATTAAAATTGGATTAGTAATGAGCTTTTGGTTGAAGGACCAATATTAAAATCAAGGGAATCTGAAGGAGGAGGGAGGGGGAGTGGTGGTTTCCTTGTGAAGTCTTCGTTGGCGGTGGCAAACGGCGTGTTTATATGGATGTACCGGCATCATCCTCCTCTTAAAAGCTTTATTCTCATTTCAGCCATGTACCAGAATCTTACTTGCCTTGATTTATAAATTATTTACAGTTGGACTGTGATGCATTTAAACTTTTTGAAAGTAAAGGTATATATTAGTCCTCCATTTATGACTGATAGGATCAGGGGGAAAAGCAGCAGACTAATGGAAGGGAATAAGGAAGCACTTGGGAGCTGCTGGCTCATGCTTGACAGTGATTTGTATGTCTGGAGGTTTTATAGTGCACAGTGTACTTGAAAATGTGGCCGTTGCCTTTCCTTTGTTTGACTGTAACCTACTCTCACCTACCATCTTACCTTGGGAGGGATTACTTTTGTAGGGGTAGATGTGATCCTGGATTTTTTTGCCTTTCCTTGGAGCCACGTTTCAAATGCATCTATTCTCAATGTCATTTTTATTTTCATCTCAGTGATATTAAAAGACCAGTGAAGATCAGACCCCTAGTATACTTGGCACTGAACAGATATTCAGCAAAAGTTCTCTATTAAACGTTGTTTGAGATGAAGAATGTGACTTGAGAAAGAGAAGAAACGAAGGATGTGCTGCAAACTAATACATGAGCTGAAAATATGCCCTGCATCGCTTTGATTCCTGGGCAAGCAGCTTTGTTCCATCCTGTAACATCTCTCCTAAGCCTCCTCATTTTATCTGTTGTGAATAAAAATGACAAATCTCCCTGCAGTATTGTCCAGCTGAGTAATGTAGCTTCTTCCATCCTCCTCCTTCCTTTTTCTGTCAACTTCTGTGGACTGTTGCTTTCGGGGTTTTTTTTTTTTTTTTTTTGCATTTGCAAAAAATCAGCTTCCTAGAAGCTGTGTGTGCTAACAGGGGGAGGGAGAACTCTTAGCCTTTTTGTCCATTGAAGATAGATTGGTGTCACACACCAATAAATAGGTAACTCTCGTAGCTGCCAACGTTATTAGTTTGCAGAAGACAGTAAATCTCCAGACTCCCTTGTGAGTCACAAATGTCTTAAAAAAACCTCACCAGTAATTATCTGAAATGGAGACAAGCTAATGTAGGTTTTGTCTATTCATTTCTTCCAACTCTTGTCATGGTTAGAAGCCATGCAGTACTTAACTTTTTTTAAAAAGTCATATGTATATATGCTAAATGTACCATAGCACAGCTGGACACGTCGATTTATCTACGATGACATTACTGAGTCAGGTTTGCGTGTCCGACTGCAGTCGTGTGCCGTGAAGGATGGGCTTTGCAGATTACAACAGAATAGATTTTATAAAATGAATACCCAGAAGGTTGCAATGGTAGGAAGTCCTCCCTTCATCAGCTGAGTTGAATCTGACAGTCCTCTGGTTTTTTCACGGTCTTACAGAGGCTGCAGGAAGGTTGTTTGAATGGCCGGTGTCCATGCAGCAATTCTGAGTAAATAAACACGCTTCTAATCTCTGAAATGTAGGAGCAGGAGGGAATTGGTGCAGGGGGTTTGGTTGAATCTCAGAGGACAGAATTTGCCGTGGTAGCAGCAGCTTTTCTTTGCAGAAAGCCAGCACTTCAATAGTAGGAAAACTGGCAGAGCCCTGACGTTTCTGTTGCAGCCATCTGCTTTCTCCTGGCTCCACCCTGTGGCATTGCCCTGCCAGTTGCACACACATTGCGAGGACTTTGCCTGAACCTAGGATTTGATGTCGGTACGGGATTTAGGGTTGGCTTTTTTTAAGGGTTAAGGTGTTGTACCAACACACCCTGCCTTTTTGTTCCTGTCCCAGACAGCATAGCTTGGTTTGGACTCATCTGTCCTGATCCGTGTCTTTGATGCTGTTCAATACCAGGCACCAGTAGAATGAATATTCGAAGAGATTGGAGCCAGAGCTGCAACCTGAATTCAAATATCCAGCCCTCTGGACGGGATTGCTTGCTGATCTGATATATTGCTCAGGTTTTCTTTCATTTTTTTTTAAAACAAACAAAACAAATCCCCACCTCTGTTGTGCGATTGCGGTGCAACCCAAGGATATCATCATTAAAAATTGACTAGATGGTAGTTGCCTGAGGATGTTCACGTGAGCTAGAATTTCAGTCGAAAGGACCAGACTCTAAAAAAAAAAAATATGGATGAATTCACATCCTGCATTTCGAAGAATGAAAAAGAGGCATGTTGCAGTAAGGTAGTAAAAAGCTGAACGGAGATGTCATGGTGCTATTCAGGGCAGGCTCATTTCTGAGCAACGGTACCGGTATATTGTTTGCTTTCGATCCTATAAAAATCCAAAGTGTTTTTTTATTTTTGTCAGGCTCTTAGCTTTAAAATGGATTCCTGTTGCTATTACATTTACACTTCCTTTTGGCAATCTAAAGAAATGTTTTTACTGAAGGAAACAATGACATGCATGATTGGTTTGGATATTGGAAGGCACACAGTGATTCCAGAAGCACTTACACTTTTCTCAGTAAACAAAAGCAATGGTTGCAGGTCTTGCTGGAGAAATTTTATCTAAAATAATTTGAACACTTGCCAAATCGAATGTGTGCAGGGTGCAGAGTATTCTCAATGCTGAGAAGTATTTCAGAAATTAAGCTGCTGGGGTTCAGCACGTTCCAAGCGGAGCCCTCAGATGGGATTGCAGGCGAATTGTCCCGATGTGCGGCTGTTGGCAGGGTCCTCATTGAAGACTTGAACGACACTATCCATCGAGATTGCGAAAAAGCAGAGCTCGGCTGGCTTTGGTGTTTCTGTGCACACAGCTGCTATGCCGTGTCCTAGCGAGGATCTTGGGTGCTTTGTGTGAAAGCACCGGGGGCTGGAACTGGATGGTCTTTAAAGGTCCCACCCAACCCAAACGACTCTGTGATCTAACTGGGGTCAGGTAAGTGGGTGCCAGAGGATGTCGGGCAGGAAACCATAGTGTCATACTGGCCGTTGCACATGCTGGTTTGAAGTTTGATGCTTGGTTGAAACCAGCCTTTGTTGAGCCAAGAGCCCTTCAGACTGGCTTTGGGAGGGGTCTGTCTTTTCCTTCTCTGTTCCAGGTTTCATGCTGGTAATCAATTTGCTTTTCTCCCTGCCATTAGTACAGGAGGAAGGACAGTATCTATCTGGGAATCGAAAGATCTCTGCACTAAGGCTAACTGTGGATATGCAACTGCCATGAGATATCAAAGCACGAAAAAACTTCTTATGTAAGGATTTAAAGCATCTGTTGATGTTAACAAAGATGTTTTCATATGCACACAAAATTCCAGTGCTGAAAGGGGCTACAGGAGAGCTGGGGGGGCTCTTGATCAGGGGGTGCAGGGACAGGACCAGGGGAACGGGTTTGAGCTGGAAGAGGGGAGATGGAGATGAGATCTTGGGAAGAAATGTTTTCCTGTGCGGGGGGTGAGGCAGTGGCCCAGGGTGCCCAGAGAAGCTGTGGATGCCCCATCCCTGGAGGGGTTCAAGGCCAGGCTGGATGAGGCTTTGGGCAACCTGGGCTAGTGGGAGGTGTCCCTGCCCATGGCAGGGGGTGGGACTGGATGATCTCTAAGGTCCCTTCCAACTCAAACCATTCTGGGATTCTCTCTGCCCATTTCTCATCCCTACGTAGGAATTAATTCATTGTTCCTGCTGGATCCCTTTAAAGCACGGAGTAAGAAATGTCTTCAAGGTCACATTCCTCCTTGAAACTAATGATGGTGTTTTTCCTAATCCCATTACAAGGTCCCTGGTATCATTAGGTGCAAGCGTTCCTGTTTAGCTTCATTTGATAAGCTGATGAAAGGAGGAGGAAAAGGCTCCCTGATGCAGAAAGGCTTTCAAGTATCTACTGGAATGGAACATGTTCACAAACGTTATAATCTACTTAACGGTGGCGTTTTGGTGGCCCGGTGCTGTGCCTTTTGTAGAGCAGCATAAAAGGCAGAAGGGATAGCAATCCTGACGGGTTCTTTAAAACGCAGGAATGGCTTATGCACGAGAGCTTTGAACAATTTGGAATTTTTCTTGTTTTTCCTCCAAGCCTGAAAATGGGAATCTTGTCTATGCTGTGAGCTCCCCCCTCTGGCATCAAGATATTTGTATTAATGTCGAAGACCCTGAAGCAGTACAGAAAAATATATTTCTGGAATAGGGTCAGGGGCACTTTTTTTGCTAAAGAGAGATATTAAACCTGCAAAACCAGAGGGCTGACAGCACCGCAGTGCTACGCGCTTCCATCCATTTGGGAACGGGAGGAACAGAAAGCCATTGTTAGCGTAAGTTTGACACAGAGGGTCTCTAGTTCTGATGACATCTCAAAGGTGTCGGTGGCCTTATGTGCTGGGCTTGAAATGGTGGCTGCTGGGTTGATGTCAAAGGGGATTGTGCCCTTTTATCGACGTCTTGGAGTCACTAGGGTTGTTCGTACAGAAGCCTACATTTGCTTGCCTAGTCTTTAGCTGTTCTTTTGTATAAAACCCCCACACAACTAATGTTATGGGCTGTTTCTCTCTGTTAGGTGCTTTGCCTCGGGGCCACACTTGTAGATTGAGATGGGGTTGGATCTGCGAGGAATTGGTCCATTAGAAAATGCCAACATCCGTTTGAAGAGTCAGGGAAACGTTTTTTTTTTTGTGAGCCTGGTACTTGTTAAACAGGGCTCTCTGGTGCTATGGTCGTCTTAAGACAGTCTGAGAGGCGTGAGATCTAAAAGTCTTCAAGTTAATTTTGACAAATGCAAGATATTACACATGAATTTACAAAGCGTGGGCTTTTTTTAAAATTTGTGGGTTGTATCTCCTCTGACAGCAGCGTATTACGAAGAGATGGGTGGAAGTTTTCTTCCTCGTCCTCCTTTTTTTCAAGTCACCGTAATGAACTTTTTAATTGATCTGAAAGAAGATGAAGCAACTGGTGGCTGTACAGTTCTGTTACACACTTTAATTAACTTTCATTGTTCCTTACACCATTTCTTCCCTCTATTTAATATTGCTTAGAGGCAGAGTCTGTCTCTGCAGTTTCCGCTGTGAAATTTCTTTCATGCTTTCTGTGTAAGGGTCACCTCCACTGTACACATTTTTTTTTTTCTTGGCTGATTTTTCTCTCCCATGCAGCTCTGCTGCAGTGGACTAGCAGTTGCTATAGCTGCTGTAAAGCTTACTGGAAAAAATATACGCTCCTAGGATCAGGTGTAGTTTGTCATTAAAAAAGAACTCAAATGTAGAATCCTATCTGAAGTATTAATTCTGTAAGACATCGGTGAAGTTTTGTATCTAGTTATAGAAATATTCAGGTCCTTCCAATACTTATTTTTTAATTAATGTGTAAGACAGTATATGAAGATGTATGCGAATTTGTTAGCGATATAGATAAATTCTCATGTGTGTGAAGTAGGTGGGTCAGTCTCTCTGGCAGCTGATGCCAGTGTCTGTACGACCCTGGACAAAAGTCTCTGGTCCTTGAGTCCCTTATTCATTCTCTGAGATAATCCCGGGTGCAGTTGCTGTCCACTCAGATTAGGATTTGAACCCTGAGTTGTGTGAAATACTTCTTGTTTTGTAATATTTTGGCATAAACCATCCCATCATGGATCCCACTTAGATCTGTTTGTGCAACAGAATTCCTGTTTCCCTGCAAAAGAGTTGAAATGGGAGACTGGAATTCAAATTAGTGGGAGTAAATCACAAATCAGGTTTCAAATGGGGCTCAGACTTCTGTCTGACTGACATATTCAATTTTTATATTTGTTATAACGACTCCATAGGATGGGAGTATGGGAGGTGGATTAATTACCAGCAGCAGCACGAGCGAGGGAGCCCAGGGCTTGAACTGCTCCATCGGTGGGAACGCCCTGGGTAGCTCAAGGTTCAAGTTCAGGAGCAGAAAGCAGCACGCCTGGAGTGGCTCGGTAGGATTCAGCACCAAAAGAGCAACATTCTGCTCAGAGCACCATACAGACGTAGTAAATTTACTCCCGACAAAGAAGTTTTTCTGCTTTGGACTGGTGATAATTGATGAGCTGTACTCTCCAGGGAAATAAATCTCTGCAAGTCAGATTTGTGAGGACCCTTCTGTTTATTTGGCAGCACGATGCTTGTTACAGGGATAAACTGAGCAAACAGGAGAAAAGCTGACATGCTGAAAAATGTTATATCCTGTTTCTCAACTGCACTCCTGCAGTTTTAGAGTCACAAAACTTTCCTTCTTGTTGTTTGGGACAAGAAGCTTGGAGAACTTGAGTTTGTTGGGGAGCTGAGGACCGGGAGACGTGCAGGTGTTTCCTCAGGAAAGAATCCCAAGGTATTTTTGTTGTTCTGTGCTGTAGGGATATTGCACTTTTTTTTTTTTTTTTTTTTTTTGTCAAGTGCCTGATTAAGTTTGACATTTGAAAACAGAACTTCACGCAGAAATAAGTACAGTACTTGTGAGTATTTAATTAAGATGTTTCATTCCTGTCAAGGCTGGGAGTTTCTCTTTCCTGTTAAGGGCAATGCATCTTCAGCTCCTGAAATCTCAGAAACCTGTACTTAACCTTTAATCGTCATTCCATTTACATAGAAATCTGATTAACAACTTTTTAAAGTTCAGGAGCTACGAGGAAATGCAATTAAAGGCCTTTCGGAGTCTGTTATTAAGAACTGGCATTTAATGAAGACTGAGGGCGCACTACTGTTACCATCTACACTGTGCCAGGATGTCTTCAGCAATTAGTTGAAGGCATGAAATACATCAAGTGTGCTGTATTATCCAGGAGTTAACATAGTTGGTATTTAAACAGCATGCTGCCTTTCCTCCCTTTGCTCCTGCTGTATTGTACGTGCCGGTTTGAGCAGCAGAAGCTCCGACCAGTTGGGTTCAGCGTAGCACTGTTTCTCCTCTGCGTTAGAATTGCACATTTTTTTCCCCTGAGCCAGAGGATGCTCTGAAAGGTGGGTCTATAACAAACATGTGGGAGAATATATCCTCATTCTTTCTGATTTTAAAAATGTTTACCTTTGCTTCAGTTATAAACATCAAGTTTATAAGTGTATCCTCCTCACCTCCAAAATGAGCAGAACCGGTGAAGCTTAGTTAAATTCTAGTTGCAGAGCAGCAGTCTGTCCTCAATTACCTGTTCAACCCATACACTCCTCCTCGACCTTTTTACATGCTACATGAACAAAAGAAAGTCCGCTCAGACTGGAAGACAGCGTGTTTTCATCTTGCAGGAAAATACAGCATTTTGTGCCGTCGATGAAGCAGGTGGTAATTACGCCTTCCTGATGAAGTTCGTTGCTTTTTGTTCCATTTCAGAATGCAGTTGGTGAGTTATCCATCCTCTGGATTGTAGTGGACCATGTGTATGTCACAAGTTCTCATTAGTCCTATCAGAGGAAGGTGTGCTAAAGGTACATGGACGTGTGTATATGAGTATATGTTTAAAAAAATAAACATACATACACACACCTGGGTTAGTGGGAGGTGTCCCTGCCCGTGGCAGGGGGTGGAACTGGATGATCTTTAAGGTCCCTTCCAACCCAAAACATTCTGAAATTCCTGCTTTACCATGGAAACATGGGTCAGAATGTGGATTTTCTTTGGAGGAAATTAATAATTTCAACTGACTCCCTGTGCTGCCCATCTTAATTCTTTTTTTTCTTTTTTTTTTTTTTTTTTTTGTTTTGTTTTGTTTTGTGTGTGTGTGTGTGCTTTGGTGGTAAGATGCTGATTCTAAAATAAGAAAGCAGCCTTGTTACTTGGATCGTGTCTGCTAGAATAATCCGTATTTGCACAACAGCTGATGTACCTGCAGAAAATGAAATGCTGTCCGTTTGTTTTATGACCCAGTTATTCACGTTGATTATTGGTAGCTTAAATTTATCATCACTGTTTGTTCCTCTTTTATGAAGATAAATAAACCAACAGAACTACTGGGAAAGCTGACAAGAAAAGACAGCACAGCTCCCCTTCTCCTTTATGAAGGCTGGATGACTAAATATCAGTGAAAATGTCTTAAAATGTTGTGTCACTAAACTGGAGATGACCTTCATCATGTCAGGCTGGATGAGGCTTTGGGCAGCCTGGGCTAGTGGGAGGTGTCCCTGCCCATGGCAGGGGGTGGCACTGGGTGGGCTTTAAGGTCCCTTCCCACCCAAACCATTCTGTGATTCTATGATTCTATGATAACCAACAATCCGGAAGCAGCTCATACAAAGGTACGTAGGATCATACAGTCACAGAATGGTTTGGGTTGGAAGGGACCTTAAAGATCATCCAGTGCCACCCCCTGCCATGGGCAGGGACACCTCCCACTAGCCCAGGTTGCCCAAAGCCTCATCCAGCCTGGCCTTGAGGATAATAATACGAATATTAAAGCCACTAAAGTTAGAAAATAATTCCAAAGACCCCCTTGAGGACTTGAAGAAGAGGCATCCCTCTTTCAGCATCATGTACTTTCTCCCATCTTGCACAAGATGAAGTTACCTGCTGTTGTCTCTCTGCAGCTTTTCCTTTCAGCTGCTTGTTTTCTGAGCCAGAAGTGTAAGTTAAGATGAAACTTCTAATATTGATGCGGCACAGGGGAGCAGGGTAAAGTTAGTAAAGGTAAGAGGCCTTTTATCTTGTGTGTTTGTCGGTGGTAAGATACAATCTCTCATGCTTTCGGCGGTTGTGTCGGCGCTTGTAGTGGGACCAGGGTTTCACTTTCAATCTGTTCAACCGATCTCCAAGGTCCTTTCCAGCCCTAACCATTCTGTGATTCTATGATAATGATGGGTCATGGGGGTGTCGATACATCAGAGGGTTAATTAGCAAACACTTGGAGAAAACACAACAATTTAAATCGGGGCATTTATTACTGAACCCAAGTCCCTTTCTTGATAGATCTGTAAGCTCTTGTGGCAGCTTGTGTAAAGAATGGGAAAATGAGAAGAGTGCTGGCTTGTTCGAGGAACCTGCAGCCTGATGATGACGGCTGTGACAGCACGTGACAATTTCTCCTTTTGCTCTGCTAGCAACTATAAAAACCCATTATATTCATGTATACATCTCAAGTGACTTCAGCTCATCCATACGCCGAGGCAGAGCTCGTGATGCTGAGGTTATAAAGTCCATGTACGTGTTATCAAAAGCTTGTGAAATAAAAAAAAAAAAAAAGTGATTGCGCTGGTTTTAAACTCTCCAAAGCAATCCGAGCAGGTGTACGATTCATTGCCAATTAAAACAGCTTTTAAGAACTTTGTGTTTTTAAAGTAGTTTTGTGGTTTGTTCCCTCCCTTCCTTCCTCCCTGGAGGTAGATGCACATTCACGCATCTACAGCAAGTTCTGCTAATTGACAATTAGCATTGATAATGAATGTAGTAGCACTGGCAGTGCTACTGTTATCTAAATAGTTCCGAGATTATTTTTTACTTTTTCCCAAAAATGAAAAAAACAAAAGGAATTCTTGCTTCTTGTACAATAACGGAATTGGGCGATGCCTTGAGAGAATTGATTCGGGAAGGGGTTTTATTATTATGTTTCAGTTAAATTAATTTCATGGGCAGCAAGAGGATTAGATAAAGCAGGTTGTGCAGCATTAAACAGTATTCATGGCACCTAAAAATTATTTTTGTTCTTCGAGACTTACCTTATTGCTTTGTTCTTTGTCATTTTTGCTATGTGTGCCCCTGTTCGTGACGTGGTATGAATTGTGCAGAAAGCTCATTGCTCTTAGAATTCAATGAACTTTTTGTTTTTTGTTAAATTCCACAATTACTTCAGCATTTTAATTATTAAGACTTTTGATACAGCAAATTCCTGGGTCATTAGCTGTAGACTACTGTCTCGCATAGAGTGCTGCTGCTTTTCTTGCTTTATTCTGCCCCTTTGCTGGCAGTTACCTCCTTTCTCCAGGGCTTCAGGAATGATGCCTCTTGTCATATGTTTACAAAGAATCACAGAATGGTTTGGGTTGGAAGGGACCTTCAAGATCATCCAGTCCCACCCCCTGCTATGGGCAGGGACACCTCCCACCAGCCCAGGTTGCCCAAAGCCTCATCCAGCCTGGCCTTGAACCCCTCCAGGGATGGGGCATCCACAGCTTCTCTGGGCAAAACAAGTAAGTGCATGTCACCATGGAGTCCTGCTTGAACTTCCAGCTTTTTTTTTTTTCTTTCAGGATTCATTGACAGTTGCTTTCATTGCCTCTGAAATCATCTATGGCTGGATATCATCATCTCTCAGGATAATTTGAGCCTGCTCTTCAGTTTTAAGCCAACTTTCTTCATTGAAATCCCATTAGGAAATCTCTCTTCTGCTTTGTAATCTCAGTTTCTGATTCCTCCTGCTAGGTCTAACTGTCACAGGAGGAGTCCGCAGTGCGTCAGTACGGCTGAAATGCCAACATTTCCGCAGCGGCCCAGGGTGTTGGAGCAATAAGCTGAAAATAAACCTCGTTTTCAGTTGCTGGTCCTACATAGCAAAATACTAGAGACCTTCTCAGATGCTGAAAATCTTATTTCCGGGTTTTTTTTGACTCTTATCATTTCCTCAAAATAAAATCAACACATCCTATATTTGTAGTTTTATGCTAGGGGTTGACAAAGACAGGGTTGGGTGAGAAGCTCCGAACGTGTTCACCAAACTCGAGCTGGTTTTGTTTCCTATATCAACTCAGAATGGTAACTAGAGGTGCTGGGTAGCAAGAATACTTTGAACACTAATGGTTCCTCCACTCAAAAGCCCGAGAGCTGGCACTGAATGGTGCGGCAGCTTTATTAAGATCCTCAGATGATAAGGAGCTGTTGTGATCTTCTCGCCTGACCTCTGCGTAAAACAAGCCGTGGTACTTTCTTGAATTAATTCCTGTTTGAAAGAGGGCACAGGCTTTAGAAAAGCATCCAGTCTTGACTGGGGTGAGGAAAAAAAAAAAAAAATCAGTGACAGACAGCCCAGTGTAACCTTTGATGTAAGTAGTTAATTATGCTCTGGAAATGTATGCCTAACTCTTTGTCAAAGCTTGTCCAGCTTCAACTCTCTAGCCTTTGGATTTATTTATTTTTTTTTTAAATTCATTAGTGAAGATTTTTTTTCATCAGTTCTCTGCCCTCTGTGTTGCATGCTTGCAGAGTGATCCAGTAACCTCTTAGCCTTCTCTTCGCTAAGCTAACAAGCCTGAGCTTGTGGCTTTGCGGTGTTTTGTTAGAAGTGTGCCTTCCAGCCTTTTAATAACTTCCAGGCTGCTTTTGTGCACCCTTCCACCCCCTTTTCCCCTGGTCTCTCTTTGTTTCTGGGCGCCAGGGTTTCGTTCAGCATTCCAGATGTGAGACCGATACAGAGCGATGCTGTAAACTTTTACTTCTGCCAAAGCTCTCTGCTTTCTATAACCATTTCCAATTAGCTAATTAATACCCGTTGTCGCAGTGGGACCTTCTCTGCTGTTGATTATCTTCAATATTCTCAAATTTGCTAGAGTTGCAGCTTTACACAATAATCCTTCATTTTTTTTTCCCCCTAGGTGTAGAGATTTAACTCTACTGACATTGAAATTCTTGCAGTAGAATTATTATTATTTTTCATAATCACAAAGAAAATATTATTCTGTTAATGCAGTGTTCTGTTTCTTATTTACCATTTTTGCCCCCAAATATTATAATTTACGAACCTTCTGTAATCTTTATTTTCAAAAGAATTTGAAATGGGAGAAGTTCTGGTCCATTCAGTCCTGAAAGGGGTTGCTGCAGCCACTCTTGTGCGTGCTTTCATTGTCTAATTAAGCTGCTTCTAATTACTATTGTTTTAAAAATTAGGGCAGACCAAACTTAGGCTGGAAATGAGAAAATTTCTATCCAACAAAAGAGTTCTGGAATAGTCTTGTATGTCCCTTGGAATTCAGAGGACAAAAGGAAAAGAGAAATTCAGATTTCTGGGACCTTGCAAAATCCAGTGTCGGTGCTTTCTTCATTTCTTGTTGTATGTTAAGGATCTTGTCATGTGCCTGCCCCTTTTTCTTTTAGTAGATGCTGTGTTGACTTCTAGTGTTTTGGCTTTTGTCACATCCTTGGTGAGATTGTATCTTTGTTAATTTACAGCTAAATTTGTCATCGTCATATGACACACAGGATCTATGTTCTGTAAATCCATGTTGCTGGACATGAATTGTGTTATTCTTTTGTAATAGAGTCTTCTGTCATCTCTTCTGTGATTTTGTCCGTGATCAATAGGAGGTGGAGAGGCCAGTAATGACCTGGTCATCCCATTTACTCTTGTAAAATTCATGGTATGGTGTTAGTTCTCATTTAATTTTCTGGACCCCCCCAAATACACGAAGCTTAATGAAAATCAACGTGGATGGTGTAGAGTTTGAAACTGTCATGATTTTCCGATGGATCACTGTTCACACTGCAACATCCATCTTAATTCAGAATATATGAGGATGTGAAATATCTTTTACAGCTTTTAATTGATGGAAGAGAGCTTATTCAGAGCTCAGGCTCCTATCTAAAACCTCACCAGATGTACAAATAAGGAATTAATTCAGCTGTTGCCCTGTGGCCAGGCGTGTTTTATTGCCCACGCTTTATTCGTAGGTAGATTCTCTCCCCTATAATTGGGTGGGGGCGGGAATTGTGTGAGCGGGTGTGTGTGGTTGGCCCCCAGCCAAGGGCTAACCCATCACAGCGATAAGACATGAAAACTTGCACAACTTCTTGTGAGGCTCAGATAGAGAATAAAAATGTGGATCTGGAGAGTTGGAGCAAGTGCAAGCAGCAGTTAGAAGCAAATTTGTTCTGCAACAGCAACGAGGCAAGTTCAGAAAGACAGTGTAGTGCAAGCTGTTATCAGATCAACGTGATGGACAGGCTCCACATACTGACACGACCTTTTGAAATTTGAGAATTTAGGTAAGCCTCCAAATCCATAAAAATTGCTTTTTAAATAAAACATTTTATATTAATTTTCATTTCCAAAGCACATTTGGAGAAAGAGTGCTTTGTTCTCGTGCTTTATGTGCGGCTTTATTTATTTGACGTTGATGTAAATATACGACATGGATGGCAGAATTCAACCACTGAACAAAAAGTCAAAAGTCCTTGTTATAGATGAATGGGATGTTGCAAACTTTACAGTCGTCCATAAATCTTGCT
This sequence comes from Pterocles gutturalis, assembly GCF_000699245.1. NCBI lineage: Eukaryota > Metazoa > Chordata > Aves > Pterocliformes > Pteroclidae > Pterocles > Pterocles gutturalis. The sequence continues at coordinate 17,360 of NW_010125447.1, forward strand.
CTACGTCCATATGATTAATGTCTAACAAGGGTTTTGATTGATGGCTTAGCAACTACTAATCAGGTGTTACGGGACCAAATCATGAAATCTCTTCCTTCATTGGGTAAGGCGAGCTCCTCTTCCCTTACATAGGCAGGAAAATGTCTGTTTTTTTTTTTCTTTTCTTTTAAGTGGATTTTAAATTTCTAGCTTGCTGTGGCTTTTCACAAATACACGGTCAGGCCACAACATCTAACATTGAAATATACTTATTAAAATCCTCTTCTAGGACTTTGAGAGTAGAACAACTGGATAACTTGGAACTGTCTAGATGTAGGGA
>NW_010125447.1:17709-21214 GCF_000699245.1 Pterocles gutturalis
TTTTTTTACAACTTCTTACAAGGGCATGCAGTGAGAGGATGAGGGGTAATAATTTTAAACTGGAAGAGGGCAGACTGAGATGAGATCTTGGGAAGAAATGTTTTCCTGTGCGGGGGGTGAGGCAGTGGCCCAGGGTGCCCAGAGAAGCTGTGGATGCCCCATCCCTGGAGGGGTTCAAGGCCAGGCTGGATGAGGCTTTGGGCAACCTGGGCTAGTGGGAGGTGTCCCTGCCCATGGCAGGGGGTGGCACTGGATGATCTTTAAGGTCCCTTCCCACCCAAACCATTCCATGATTGTGTGAAATTGGGGCCGATGACATTGGGTGAAGGCCACGCCTTGCACAGCACAACGAGAGATGAAAACTTCAGCCTGTTTTTTTGACACAAGTAGCTGGCAAGATTTTCAGACGGCCCCACGTTTTAATAAGTGTATTGCTGAAAAATTATAAGGGTTTCAATCTTCGTGCTGCAGTTATAAGCCAAATGTACAGCGCATTGAAGATCTCTCCTGTCTTAACTCCTCTCCCGCTTCACCGTGCGTTGTAGCTGCTCAGCCGTGCTTACGCTTAATTACTTCATTGGGAAGAATTTGTGTAGCTGTTGGATACAAGGCACTGGAGCAGAAAGGGCTTTGATCTGGCTAGGACGGTTTCTGCTATGCCTGAATTTTATAACTTAAAGATGAACTTTGAGAATAGTTCTCAAACCTGGCTATTTTCACTTCTTTTACAGCTTTTTAATTTTTCAGAACCTTGCCTTTAACCATCCTGCCCTGCCTATCTAGTAATACCGTCAATTCACAATTTTCTCTTTGTTTTCCTAATCTGTGACGTTTTCAGAACTGTTCAGAATATCTAACCACAAACTCATCCTTTATTTCTCCATTTCACTTTTTAACCAAGAGGGATAATTCATTATGTTCCTAACTCAAACCTCTGTTGGCTTATTGTAATCTTGGAGCCCAGTAGTGTATTGTACACTTCACATTTCCCAGTTTTGGATCAAAAGTGACACCAGAGTCACGCATTCCATTACAAATAAGTTTCATCCATAATGGGAGAACAAATTGCTAAGTGTTTTTCTTTTTTTTTTTTTTTTTTTAACTTGATTAAGTTTGATGGTTTAATTACATTTTTGTGGTGTTTTTAGGGTCGTTAATTCAAGTAGAGAAGATGAAATGCAAATACGTGAATACAAACGGATTTGGTAAATTACTGTTAAAAATTAGCGCAGTGATTATTTTTCTTATTCTTAACAACAAGCGTGCATGTTAAAAGCTTGTGCTCAGGTAAAGTTTTAATTGAGATGTTTTAGGAGTTGAAGTTTCTTTGTGCTTGTATTTTTTTTTTCCAAGCTATCCTGAATTATTTCTAATTAGGAGCATGATACCATTTGCCTACATATTTATTCCGATGTAATTTGTTTAAACTTAGACAGCCCGATACTGATGTATTTGATGGGCTTTGACTAGCTAATTAATCAGATGGGACACTTTGCTAATAGCCTCCGAGTAGGTAGAGTTTTCTGAAAAAAAAGAAAAAAAAGTTAACTGACAAAAGTTAATTTTTAAGATTTTTTTTTACCCCCCCATCTTCAATCACGAGGAACTTAAAAGTGAATGACTTGGAATCAGTTTCTGCTTCTGCAACGTGGAGTTACTTAAACAGCATCAAAAATCAGGCCACCACTCAGGGCTGACCCTGGTCTCAAAAAGGGACCCCCCAACCCCTTATTGATTATACTGAGGATGCTAGAGGAAAATCAATCCTAAACTACTGGCAGAACTGGCGGCTGTGGGAATTTGTATTTTCAATGGTAAAAGCAGCGTGTTTGGTTTGGGAGCTATTAAAGGGCAATTTTTGCAGCATTCCCAGGATTTTTTCCGACAGCAGACGTGACCTGCAGCACATGCACCTGAACACACACATGGATGTTTTATATTTTTGCATATAAATATATAAAAATATATAGGCATGCATACACATATAAAATACACTTTTGTAACAGAACAGATCAGTATTGCTAACCTGTGTATTTTTAAGAGCTGTGGTATATAACCGGTTTGTAGAGGCCAGCCAACAACCCACCCGCCATCTCCCTGTAGCCGCTGCTGGTTGAATCAGTTTTGGGAGGAGTGGGGACTTCTTGCGAGATACCTTCAGGACCATCGGTATTTTCTAGCAGATTGAATGGGTCAAGTGATGTAAACCATGCTTGTACCAAATTAGTGATAGTGGCATATAGGTCACTAGGATCTCATTTCTGAAAGTAAAGCTGGGTTTCTGTTAATTAGAATTTTTAAGATTTTTATTAGTTTTCCAGTCCCATAGACTGGAAACCTCTGTCCAGCTGTATCCAGTGCTTAAAGATCTTAAAAGTTAGAGTTACATTATAACGCTGTTTTATTTCGAATCCCCTTCCTTGTGTCACAGATGCTGCTGACAGAGTATCTGGATATGAAGAACACTCGCACTGCCTCAGAGCCGTCCGCCCAGCTCAGCTATGCCAGCTCTGGGAGAGAATTTGCAGCGTTCTTCGCAAAGAAAAAACCACAAAGACCTAAAAACCCTTTGTTCAAGTAAGTTCACTGCAAGAGTGCTCAGGCATTGGAACAGGCTGCCCAGGGAGGTGGTGGAGTCACCATCCCTGGAGGGGGTCAAGAACCGTGTGGATGTGGTGCTTGGGGACATGGGTTAGTGGGTTGGGTGGGGTTGGGTTGACAGTTGGACTTGATGATCCTCGAGGTCTTTTCCAACGTTAATGATTCCATGATTCTAAGTCCTGGGATGGTTTTAAGCTGTGCCTAAGCTCTCTCTGGTGCCTCGAATAACACTGGCATGTGTTTCACAGTCGAAGAGGAGTGTAAGTTTTGAGATGGATATTTAATACTCACAGCTGAAGTCTTGGTAAGATCTTTGTTATGGATTCATCGCTAGATTTTAGAGTGTAGCTCTCTCCAGGGCTCATCTTGGGATTCGATCCCATTATACAAGCTGCTGCAAAGGATGCAGTGACTCGTTACACCTAGCTTTGTCCGCAAAAAATTCAGGACCTGTTAAAGTGATAAAGGAGACTGGACAAAGGGAATTAAGATAACTGTATAATTACCGGATCGACAGGATTAACCGCTTAGCCTCTAACTCCTTTAATTCAGAGTTCAGAGTGGAAAGAATTAAGTGATTGAGAGAGAGTGTGAGAGGCTGGGTGGCCAAGGCAAGGATTTGGGGGAACAAATAAAATAAGTGGGGAGGAGTTGTTGGTGATCAGGAATGTTAGGAGAGGAGAGGTGGCCTTGGTATTACACCTAGATTCAGGGGAGCTGTGATGAATTTTCATCTCTTCCCACGACTACATATCCTGGTTGTTCTCTTTGGCTTCCTGAGGATTTTGGGGAATACCAAAATGTGCTGTTTTGGCAGCAGATGCTCCAAGTTCAAAGCCACTGGGTGGCTGCTGCCTAAGTCAGTACTGAGAAAATAGTTTAAAAATTATTATTATTATTATTA
>NW_010125448.1:0-19263 GCF_000699245.1 Pterocles gutturalis
ACCCGGGTCATTCTATGATTCTATGAATAGCCTCGTGCTACAGCTGCGTGCAAAGTTGGAAGCGTGGTGTGGGGAAAGTTGTAGTAATTACTGAGCAGATGCACTTAATGAAGTCTCTACTGGCTTCTCAGCTGGTGAGTCGAGCCGTGCGCTGGGACAATGTGACAGCAGTCGCTTGGGTCATTGTGTGATATCACATCCTCCCCCTTGTTGTCATAGCAGCTGCAATCAGCCCCCTGAAAATTTCCCTCTGGAGGACGGCAAACATCATCTCTCTCCATTAAACAGTGGTGCATGGTGCTTAGTCTCTTGCTGCTGCAGCAGCGGCACGACACTACATTTTTATTTCTGTTGATTTAGTGCCTTCCCACCCCCCCTTCTCACAGTGATGCAGAGTGATGAGACCTGTTAAATGGTGTGTTATTGGGAAAGGGGAGAGGACTGACACCTTGGTCAGCCAGTGCCACTTAATTCCGTTTCAACTCCAAGTGCCTCTTCTACGTTCAGTAGATTTACAGTTTTACTCATTGGAGGTCAGGATAAGGAACACTGTTTTGGTTCAGGCTGTGTAACCTTTCTCTTCTAATACTGACAGTCAATGCCTATTGGGAATGAAAGCCTTCCAAAATAAAATTTTACTAGTTTCTTCCCCACGTAGGAGGGTAGGTGAACTCCTTGTGATTCCCCCACATGGCATGCTTTTTATCGACTCACTTTTTCATGTTCTTTTTTCCTTTCCATTTCTGCGGCTCATACTCTTGAACTGTGGTAATGGATCTAGTCCCCAAAATGTCTAGTAGTGCTTTATCCTTTTGCCTCTTTTATTTTATGCTAATATTAGTGTGACTTAGTTTGAATCATGTCAACTGCAAACTAAGCTTTCTTGCTCTAGTCTCACCGTGTGGCAAAGTACATACATAAATTTTCCAGGGATTTAAAAAAATTGCTCCAGGGACTTTTTTTTTTTTAATTGCTAGTTCAAGCACTGCAAGTAATTACACCACTCTGGAATCAGACTTGAAGTATAAATTATAAATATGTTAACTTTCTCTTAAACTACTTACAACTCCATGATTAGATGAGAGCAATTGGGTATAAATACCAAGTGGGCACAATTGCAATCATAATGGTCTAGGAAGTGAGCAAAGAGTTAAAATGTGTTGAGAAAAAGGACTCTGAAACTTACAGATGCTACTGTCATCTATGCTCCAAAAGCAAAGTAGTGTTTTCCTCTCCTGTTAAAACTGGTGGTTTGCAGGATGAGATGTTTTGTATGCTGCTGTGCATGATGTGAATAGCAGAATACTAAGCCCACTTAATTTAAATCAATTTCCTCCCTCATTCCCAAAACTGTGATTATTACTGGACATGTATGCGGTTAATAATCACTATTTCCCTTAAAATGGACTCTGAAAATGGGATTTTTGGGGGTTCAGATTTCTTTATTTGCCCTTATTTGGTGGCATTGTACCATATTTTATTAGTCTATAGGAGGAAGATGGTCTTTTCTCCCAAGTGCCAACCCTTGATTTAAAGACAATCCATGTTCTTTCTGCCTTGAACATTATAATAATTCAGAATAACAGATCTTGCAGGTTAAATTATGTTCTGACTCTTATGCAACCCTGGTAACTCAAAACATTATTTGGCCTGCAGAGTGTATTATTTTTCTTAAAAAGTGCTGCATGAGTAAATCTAAGACATCTCTGGCAAAGCTGTGTTTTTCTCCTTGCCAAAATCTGGAATATTAAAATAGAACTTGATAATCAAAGCTGTTTTCAATCTGAATCATAAAGAGGGGGATGTATATTTTGCAGTCCATGTGCTGTATATAAGGTGTATAGTGGGGAATGTGTATAAAACTTTTACAGAGTGTGAGTGACTGTGGTAGATTCTGCTGTTCCTCCTAGGAACATAAACAATTTTCCAGCATTAATTTACAGAATCTTGTCTTATGGCTCCTCAAATATACAAAAGCAGTGGGATTGTCCAGAGCCCCAGCTGTTGGCTAACTCTGCTGTTACGAAAATCAATGGATATCTTTAGAAAAGTCCAGAACAGGACCCCCTGTGCTATTTTTGAAAGTTCCTTTGCAGTTAAAGAGTTAATTTCTTTTTGGCAACTTGAACTTAAATAGAATTCCAGTAGGAAATATCTAAGACCTAATAACTGCTGATAACCTTAGCTTTTAGTTGATTGTCCGCTTTTCATAAATTATGCGGTCTATACAGATCAACTGATAATGAGCACCGCCTTAGCTTTTAGTTGATTGTCTGCTTTTCATAAATTATGCAGTCTATACAGATCAACTGATAATGAGCACCTTGCCTCACTTCAAGGTAATGAATTCTGAGCTTTCACAAGCATCACTCAGGGTAGATTTGAGCTGAAAGTGTTTGATGACATTTGGGTGCATGTTTTTTCAGAAAAAAAATTATTTCAATGCTGTGAATTTTTGGTTGTGAGAGAGGTGGATATTAAGGCATTTGTTTCACCTCTTCTCCCTTTTAAATATCGATAGATACGACTACATGGAAACCTCCTGCCTCAGTGCAAAGCCATAGCATGCTGCTTCGTATTGGTGCTGGAGCCTGGCATATCTGAACGATGATTATCTCAGAACCTGGTTGAAGAGGAGGTGTAGTAGCTCCTCTGTGACCACTGTTTGCAGCCCATCCTGCAGTTACTGCTGATTGCTGGTAACTTTAATTCACCTGGCTGTAAAGCTGAGTCCTTTCCTCTTGGCTGGCCCTGCTGTAGGAGTTACCTCTGTGAGAGACAGAAGAGGAGCCCTTACAAGCCATCACTGTCTAAAATGTCACCTGGGAGTCACTGTAGCAGCCTGAGGAAATCAGGGGATCCTGGCTGTTATGAAATGTTGTACATGAGTTTCACTTGGACAGGCTGAAGCCGCAACTTGACTGTGGGTCCACATCACCTGGATCCTGCAACTAAGCCCTCAGCTATCAGTCCAGTCTGATAATGCTCCCCAGCATTCCCCCATTCCCAAAGTTATCAACAGGTTGTTATTATTACAGTTGCTAGGTGGCTTCATGATATTATTCCTGTCTCCACGGCTAATGCTTTAAGGCTTAATTGTTCTTGAGTGAGAGGAAGTGTAAGTACTGAGAATGGCAATTACAGTGCTGCAGATAGCGTGGATCCACTTGCTCCTAGAAGATGCTCCTGTCAACTTGACAACATGATCAGAGTAATTTTTCCTTCATGGGAGAATATGTTTATTCTTTTTAGTGATGTTTGCTGCTTTATGTTCCAGTCTAAGGCTTCCTATTAACTAGAATTCATTCTGCCATTGAAGTGAAGTGGCATTTTTGACGTGAAATTCTGCGTGACGACTTGTCATTTACTCTCTGATTATGTTTGGCTACTTGCCCTCTGAAGCAGTAACAATAATTTGAGCCTTCTGTTTTATTAGCTGTCATTTACAGGAACACTTTACCTGCGTGATTATTTTTCTCTAGCTTAAATGAAACCTCTGGGATGTGTTCCCAGCTGGTTGTGTGTTTACGTGTTGTGTTCAGTCACTTGCATTTGATCTCTCCTGTGTTGTTTGTGGCAAGCAAATTTTGTGTCCTTTTGGGAAGTTTTTAGCTTTGATTATTTCAGTGTTAATTATTAAGCACTAATCTGTTCAGCTGCTTTGGACAAGCCTTCTCAGAGAATGGCTTTATCTTTAGGTCCCTAAGCCAAGAGGCAAAGGAAATTTGGCCTTTGAGTACTTTGGGAAATTTTGCCTGTAGTGCACAGGTGCTGCTACAAAAATCTTTTTGAACTGGAAAGAAGAGGATGTTTCCATGTTGGTGAAATGAGTGTTACGCTGGAATTGGGGGGGGGTAAGATTTTAGACTTGGGGTTGCATATCTTTCCCCAGCCCCCATATTCCTCTCCACCCTTTGACAATAAGATTCCTGAGCCCTACCACTCGCTGGCACTGCTGATAACCAAGAGGAGGGGATGGAGTTTTTTTGGCATTGAGTCTTTCAAAGAAACCTGGAGGATGGAAGAAAGGAAGACAGGACATATTTTGGGTGCCAAAATCTCTCGATGGCTTTGCTAAGACTAATTTGTGTTTGGTTTTTTTTGGTTATTTTTTTTTTTTTAAATACTCTGCCTTATGGACCTTGAACTCCTAAATCCAAATGATGGAAGATGGAAAATGCATTGGAAAATTGTGAAAAGAAAGGAGTGAATATCCTAATACTTTTGTAATTGTGAAATAGGTTTCTAGCCAAGTTTACTACTCCAGAATGAAGCACAGGGAAAACTTTGGACACACAAAAATGAGTCTTATAATTTCATTCAAAATATTCCTTTTCAATTTTAAGACCAGCTTGATATATTTAGTGGATTTATCACATCCAGTAAACCGCCTGTGCAGATGGCACATGCCATGTTTGTCATCATCACTACAAAATATTTATTTGTTCTTGTTTGCAATAAACTGATTGTTGAAGTCACTGAGCAGCATTCAAGTGGTATTTGCGACTGCTACATGAAGTCATGTTTGGTACCTTTGGGCACTCAAAAAAGAACAAAGAACAGAATCTTTTGAAATTGTATGTCATTACCATCAAATAATATCTGATAGCTAAAAAGAAATAACTTTTGTAATATTTTCAGCTTTCTTTTGTCCTGCATTGCCTTTCAATCTGTATAAGATCTGTACTTGTATACATAATTTTATATTTGTTAAACTGCTATAAACTGCAGGAGGGATTAGCACTGGAAAATGAAGACATCTCGTAGTACAGCTGCTGAAGAACAAAACAGCAGCAGTTCCAAAACTTATTAAACAAAAATAGTGATGAGCCGGAATAGTTTAAGAAGATGGGATTAAGGATTTAGTTTACACTTTGTTGTGTCTGGAGAGCCATGTGCCACAATACTTACAGGTGAAGTGTCTAATCTGATAATTTTACTTCTCCTTGGAATTCAGTGATCTAAAGTGGGTCATTCTGGTATTATTCTCTCTTCTTAAGTCTTCTGTTGATGCAATTCATGGCATTGTAAGGCATTCTTTGATCACTGAAATTTCAGGACATGGATGAAAAAAGCATGAAGTGGAAAATAAATTAGACTTACAGTTGCAGCAGGTGTAGATAGAGAAGTGTAAAGATAAAGTGGTCAGGATGAGGCATGAGGTTTATAAAAACATGCAGTTGGATTTCCCCAGTGAAAGACTTTGCTTAAAAACAAAACAAAACAAAACAAAAACCAAAAAACCCCCACCCCACAAACCTGAAAGAGAAAAGTCAGAGATAATACTGTTAAATATTTTTAAAAAGATCACATGTGAGAAGATTCTGTGAAGAAGCAAGTCAGAAGCAAAGAAAATCAGTGAAGGCAGTAACTAAATGAAGTATTTTGAGCTCAGTCATGCATTTCTATGTGATTAGTCCAAGTACAATAAATTAGAGTACTTACTACTGCAAGAGCTGCCAAATTGGACTTGTTCATAATGATAACTTTTAAAATATAGGAGACACTTTGCTTCAGGAGTTCATACAGCTCTTAAGTGCTACACCCAGTGCATTTATGAAGTAGTGTTTGTGGGTTTGGAGAGTGCTCTGTTCCCAGTACTATCCAGTGATATGGGCAGATGCTCCCAGTGAGGTATCCCCATATTTGTGATGCCTCCTGCCTCTGCCTGGGATATACCTGAGAAAATAAGAGAGCGGTTATCTCGGAACTACCCTCTGCAGTGAACTGCTTCTGTAAGACCTTTTAAAGGAGCACAGAGAGACCACAGCTGGTTTGTCCTGATGAACAGACAACCACCTCCTAGCTTCCAAGCACAAAGCCCTGAATTATATCCCATTTTCAGCTGGAGAATTGAGAGTTTGCTGTGTTGCACAGGCTTGGCATTCACCGCCATGTCTCCTTGCCCTTGGAACTACCAAAGTAGCACTGTGTTTACAAAGAATCAAGGGAATTTTTTTTTTCCATACGGATTCAGGGATGTGCCTTAAAAACCAAGGCATCTGTTGGGAGTTGTGGGAGACGTGTAGCATGTATCATTGCCCAGTTCAATCTCTCCATATGGTACCTGCAATGAAGTAGCTTTTCACAGTATTACTGATGAAAAAAACTGAATCACTTTTTACAGGAGTTTCATTTAATGGCTTTGAGAAGAACAAAACAAACAGAATTGTTTTTCCTTGGCTTGTGTTTCCATTTAAGCAGCCATATGTAACTTTTAAGCTAGGATTGACATTATATATTAGCCAGCGTCAGTGTTTTGCTCAGGGCCTTCACCAAGGGTATATATCGAAATGCAGTGTGATAAATGCTCTGATTGGAGGCCTCGGATCTTTCCTCCCTTTCTCACAGGCTGACAGCAACTGGATGTGAATTTTGGTGAACCTTTTAAAGACATTAATTTTAAACTTATATAGTATTAAGACAAAGCTGCCCTTTAAAGTGGGACGGCAGCTTTGGAGGAAGAGTATACGTTATACTGGTCACTGCTTTTATGGATATTGGTAGTTTATGTGAAGTAATAACGGTAACAGTGGCACATGTTCCCTATGGTATTTTTCACGTCAGAAGGGCTTAATGGTTTGGCTGTACTTGCTTCAAAGTGAAGATTAAAAAAAGTTAAAGAAAAGGGTTTTGTTTCTTTTTATTTTAAAACACGTGGCATCTTTGTGTGAGTGAATCCTTTTGCATCATGACTGGAGACCAGCTGGTGCAAAGGTGACTGAGAAGAGCTGTCTGCAGGGGCTCACTGGCAGATTGACAACGACAGGGAACTGGGAAGCAGCACTTGGTTTCTATACGCACCAGAAGGTTTGGTTATTTACCTGAATTTCAGTTGCTTGAAACAATGATATCAGATGGGACCACATCACCAGTCCACCTCTGCTGCAAGCTGGTAGAAAGCAGACAAGCTGAAAAGGAAAGAGACACACGATGGTGTTCCGAACATCTGCACTGGAGGCTTATGAAGTGGTGTAGCGTTACTGTATGGTTGACTTGCTGTGTTGCCTCTTAATGAGAAGTTTATTTACCAGGATAATCTTTCTTAGCTTTTTGCACATGCCGTTCTCTATTTGTGAGAAACCCTTCCTGTCTGTGCCACCTGGCAGGTAGGCCAGAGCAGCATTAGGTTTTGCTAATTAAAGATGGGGCTTGATTTCATTAGTTGGAGGAGACAAATCCTGCCCTGCTCTCAGCCTGCTTTCTCAAGCACTGGCACATAAGCACAGGGTCTTTTCATATCCTGGGTTTCAGGTTATGCAGTGCGGGGTGCTTTATCGCTGCAAGGCAGTTTTTCTTACCCAGCCACTCAGAATGGAGTCCTGAAATATGGCTAAAAGTCCTTTATATCTGCTCCCATGCCGCTTGTAAAGTAGATAAATGAAGGGTGCATGCACTGGTGCCAAAGTGTGTGTGGAGGAATCCTGTGGCACCTCAGCAATGCCTGCCAAGTAAACATGAATGAAGGAAGCTCAGAAACTCAGTGCACTTCCATTAGTGAACCACTTTTGCAATATTTCTAGAGTCTTCTGCACAGGGTTGTAACTGAAACAAATGTTTAAATATTTATTTTCATCCTGTAACTCACAAGCAATGTGCTTTAAGTTAGCCTTACTTGGGGCAAGGATTGGACCTCATGGCCTTTGAAGGTTGTTCCCAAAGTTGTTCAGTGTTTCTACACGTGGATGAAAAGTTTCTTTAGATTAAGATAAGGCAAAACCAAAAACTATTATTTTAAAAATTATTTTTTCTTTCAGTTTCTACTTCCTGTCTTATTTTTTGCATATTGTGAAAAGGTTTTATTCTCCCATTGAAAAGAATGGCAAAAAATTCTGCAAATTTCAGTTGGATGGCAGCTTCGATTTGCACAGAGAGAAATGCATTTACATTGCATTTAGAGGGAAAATCAGGGCATCCCCTGCTTTGGTTTGAAACCTCTTTTACAGAGTCTTTTGAAAATACCATGGGCAATGGGCAACGTTTGTGCCATGTGTCTCTCTTCCGTATAAGTAGCAGGAAGGCTGTGACAAAGGACAAGTGACAATAGGCTGCATGGCACTAAGGCAGCCTGAGCGGTCCACTGTTCACATTCAGCCTCCTGTTCCTAAGACAGTCCACAGAAGAAGGACAAAGAAAGCCTTCTCTGACTAAAGCTGAGTTGCTGAGCAGTTAAGGGGAGGCTTTACGTTGAAGTCTCTTCAAAAAGGAGGATGCATTGCTCCTTTTCTCGCATGCAGGACAGGTATAAGGCAGTGAGGATTTGGGACTTGAGAAAGCTTCAAATAGAAGAGTGGGTTACTTGAAAAGGCAGCATTTACACTTAGTTGCCTTCCTTGATGCATTCTTTTGGCCCCTTGGCTTTTTGGATTTCATGGGGAAACATAATAAGTGACATACAGGGAAATTACATGGTAGTGTGTATAAGTAAGTCTCCTCCAAGGGAAAGGTGGAACAAGGTGTGGGCTTCCTGGCCTAGGCTTCCTCAACTGCTGTGCTCTGGGTCACCTCTGGGCTTGGATGATGCCTGAGGTCCCTGCCTGGCAGGGGAGGGATGGAGAGCAGGCGTCAGAGGAACTTCCTCAGGAGCCCCACTCACAGCCAGAGGGCTAAACCTGGATCCCCATGGGACTGCAGACTGAAACAGAAGGATAAAGGAAATGGTGTATAATTGGTCTCTATTGAAAACAATGGGATTGTTGCCTTGTAAAACCAAATATTTAGTGAATGAAGCTTCCAGAGACTGCATGTTTTGGAGTTCCTTTAAAGTGAACTCTCCTAGGAGCTGGTAACCAAGCCAGAGCCCACAGCATGTTTCTATTCTCTGCTGAAGTATGACCTGTCCATGTGTAGGAAGATATCTGATAGAAACCTGAGTGGACAGAGTAATGATCCCAGGGGTACATACAGCTTAAAAATTAAAACAAGATGCTGGAAAGGAAAAGATGCAAACTACAGAAAATAGTGAGCTCACCTCTTGAGAAAGAAAAATCAGAAATGCCTATTTCCTCTCCCAGGCATCTCTTGCTTTGTCTGATATAAACTCAACCTTAAATCAGAGGCAACAAGTCCTCTTCTGTTTGGCTTTTGGAATAGACCCAGTGAGAGAAAATGTGGGCAGAGCCTCCTGCTGGAAACGCTGGTTTGTCCTACAGTTAACTATCTCAGCCATGCCTCCCAGTACCCAGAAATCTTTTATATGTGGTCCAACTAATGACTGTCACTTTTTAACAGGAAAAATAGCACTAATTAATAGGCATAGTAGCTCAGCATTTATCCACTGTGTTCATTGTAGCACAGAATGATTTTAGTGACTCCATCTTTAATTATATCTGGCTAAAGGAATAAAAAAATCGTCAGCTATGTCAGCTGTTCTCTTTATTGCATAGCATCTTTGTTAGTAAACAGATGAGGCTGGAATGTTTGGCTTTATGGACTGCCACAGAAAGCAGTCTAGTCTGTGGAGTATTGCAATCTTTGCATAGGGTGAGGATGAAATATGATGTATGTCCCAAAATCAAGTCCTAACCACCTAGTACATCTAGAAGAAACAATGTAGAGGAAAAGCACAAAAATCATCTATGCTCTGAGCGCTCAGGGAGGCCTGTCTGCTTGGTGCAGCTTGCAGATGTGTCACAAGGTGAAAACGCACAATCACAGTGGGGATAAGGTTGGAAGGGACTTTTGGAGGTCATCCTGTTCAATGCTGCTGCTCAAGCATGGTGACCTAGACCCAGGATTGCCTAGGACTGTGTCCAGATGGCTTTTGCATATCTCCAAGGATGGAAGCTCCACAACCTCTCTGAGCAACCTGTGCCAGTGCTTGGTCACCCTCAAAGTGACAAGACAAAGTGTTTCCTGATGTTCAGAGGGAGCCTCCTGTGTTTCAGTGTGTCCACATTGTCTCTGGTCCTTCGCAGCACCCCTGAAAAGAGCCTGGCTTTGCCTTCCTTGCACCCTCCTTTGCACTATCAGTACAGGGGTTTATTATGGGGCAGTTGAAAACAATCTGGGGCAAAGAGGAGTAAAAGGCAAATGCAAAGTACTGTGGTTTGTTTGTTGGTTTTTTTCTTTTGAATGTTCCTGTCACTACCACAGTAGCCTAAGATACCTTTCCTATAGATACAAAGGCTCTAGCTCTCTTAATTCTTCAGGAACAACTTGTTTACAGCCTGACTGCACAAAGACCATAAAAAGGTGTGTTGTTGTTGATGGCTATCAGAAAAGTACCTCTCTGTCTTCATAACAGATGACATTTGCAAAATCTCTTAATGATGTGGGAGCTGAGGCTCTGCTTTCAGGTGTGACACAAGCACTTAAGGACTTATGTCTCAATGATCTTTAAAAGCAGGAGCTGCACTCCCAAAGCATTATCTGCTTTTGTATCGTAGTACTGATGTAAAATAATGGCTGCACCAATCTTGTATTTCCAGGTAACAAAAGTGCATGTTTGGCTGAGTGAGGATGCTATTGCATCACTCTCAATTTAAGTACCTGTTGAAAAAGTGCTCTCCCCTATGCTAGAGAATCATTTGATTTGCTGCATCACACAGTTTTATGACCAAGCTGTCCTATCAGAGCTGGCAGGTACACGTGGCTGAGATGGTTTGTTGCTCTGTAATGGATATGGATTCAGTTATTTTTAAAGCCAGTTCCCTTGGTGAACAGGAAAACACAAACCTCACCCGTATCAGAGGCTGAACTTCTGCTCTGGCATTCCTTTAGCTGTGCACAGTTCAATGATTTTCTTTTTCATATATATTTTTAAGGTCGCTCTACTTCATCCCTGTGTGGAACAGCAGCATACATTCTTTCCTTTTTTTTAACTTGTGTTCAGCAAGGGAATAAAGGTGCCTGTGAGAAATTCACAGGAGGCCTCATTTACTAGTATTACAAAATTCAAATCCAAAGGGTCACACCCACCAAGAGCTAACTGTCAAACTGCGTTCTACCAATGGAAAAAAAAATGTTTCCATGGTAACTTTCTAACAAGTCTGCTTGAAAACCTTTCCCAGAAGAACATTTTTTCCAGTGGATTAGGTACTAGTGAGGTCAAGCAGCTCCTATGCTGTAGGTATAACCTAACATGATATTACTGGTGGTTTTTACACAGCCCAATTATTTTCAAGGAGAGAGTCTCAAACACAAGCTGTACAAACAGCACATGAAACCAGGTCAGGGCAGGATTTCACTTACTTTAAGGCATCCCCATCTGAGGTAATCATGTTGGCTTCCTTTATAATCAATGTAGAGAAATAGATTTTTGTAGGGTGTTGTTCATCTGACCTATTTTAGACGTCAATCTCAGGCTGAGCTGAATCATGCCCTGGAAGCATAATTTTCTTTCTATTAACTCTAAAGGGAGCGTGGATGACTATATTGCACTTCTGGATAGCTTGATCTGAAGAGATGCCCCCTCAGTCCGAGATGCTTTTGCAATCTAGAGGTCTAGAAAATATGCTTTTAGGAAAAAAAGGTAGAATGAGTGATCATATATTCTGGAAAAGATAAAATGAGGGACATGTATTTAACAGTCTTCAAATACATAATTCATTTTAAAAGAAAGGAAAAGTGGTTGAACTGGACAAAAGCAGTGGGTTAAACACTTCCAATAATAAGGACAGAGAGGCACTGATGTTTCACTGAGAAGTACTGATTATGTACTTTTCTGGTGGAAGCACTCCACAATTGGTTTCACTTCCCAGCACTCCGCAACTTCCAGCCTCCTACTTTAACAGAAAGGTACTTACTGATATACTTTTTTCCTGTTGTCAAGACAACACATGTTTGTATATCCTCCTTTTGTTTCTCAAGGATGTGTTAAAAAAAACCCCAAGCAAACAGGTTTTTTTTTTTCTTTTTTTTTTTTCCCCTTCTTCTTCCTTTTTAAGGAATTTTTTTGAGCAAGGTTTTTTATGGTTTTGGGTGGAGGGGGTTGCCAGAGAGTTTTGGCAACAAAGAGTACAAGAAGTGTCATACACTATTTGAATGGAAATAAATCTGAAGAAGATAGTTAAAATACCAGAAAAGAATTAAAAATTGCATACTTAAGACCTACAAACTAAGTGCTTCACAGGACATCAGGCAGACATTTCACATGGTTCAAAACAATCAGAAAGGGTGCGTTAAAAAAAAAAAAAAGTTTAAAATTTCTCTCTCATTCCTCAAGTTTATCTGTTGTAGTTAAAGGAATTGTAGGAATATTTGGCCATGAATTTATTTGAAATGTGACAGTGGATGTTCTTACTATGTGTATTGCTTTTTTTCCCCTCCCTCTGCTGGTATCAGACCAGAGTTTCCTGAGCAGTTTGAGGTTTTTCAAGCCACTGGTACTAATGACCACCTGCTATTTGCAGAGCAAGCCATTTGTTAGTGGGCTCACTGAAAGGAAATTTAGCAGTTGGGATGACAACCGTGGATGCTATTACTCTGCTGCCTATGGAGCTACTTTAACCTGTAGTTCTGAGTCTTGCAAATACAGAAGATTTTCTTCTAGGAAGAAAAAAAGATTTTGCTGTTTACAAAAGTATAAGTTATAAATCCTATCAGAGCTTCTGTTTTTAACAGCTGAGTTAAGATATTTTGTCTCTAAAGCTTTGTTTTCCAGTATGATTTCCCAAATGGAAGCAGATACTTTCAAAACTATGAAAATGTGATTTCAAGTTCAGTTCTTGTCCTCTATTATTTTTCTGTTTGGCATAGAGTTCAGTTGCACAACTTGGTCATGATGCCAATGGCCATAACAAACTTTTGCCCATTTCTGCAATACTTAAGTTTGCCCAGAGGTTACTGTCTCTGACTTCTGCTAGCTCAAAACATATTGTGAGTTGGTGTAAGTTTTAGTCAACGTGACGATTTTTTTTTTTCTTAAAGTGTTTAAGCCCTTAAATTCCTTTTTCTATTCGGGAGTGTTCAGAGCCCAAGTCTGAGAGAAGAAGAGGGTGAGTGCAAAATCCAGTAGTAAATGTTTTGAAATATTTTAAAATTTAAACTACTGAATTTGAAACTTCCTGGCCTTTACCCTTTCTGGGTACTTTTCCTGCCTCACAGCACTGAATTTTATATTCTCTAAAACTTCACAGTTCTTATGCATCGGCACTTATAACATCAGACGGAGCAAAGCTTTACAGTCTGGATCCTCCTTGCAGAGGAAACAAAGTGGGAAAGAGGGAAACTACTGAAATTGCTACCACATTTTAAAACCTCAGAAAGGTGAATGCATAGGAAGTTTGAAACTGCTTCCTCAAACAGAGGCCCAGAAACTTCTTGTTGCTCACCAGTGAAGGTGGAGAGGCTGCTGAAATTTGAGAAAGAACAGATTTGTGCAATGGAGATGTTTCTGGGACTGTAGCACAGCTGGGTGCACTGTAACCAAATGCTTTGTGTGCCAAAGGTGATTAAATGTGCAATGTGCTGGAATGATGGCTATGGATGCTGCAGATCTGCGGCAGGCTGGGAGTTTCAGAGAGGACTAGAGGAGCTGTACAGGCACCTTTCATGGTTGGCTGGTGGGTCTTACCTCAGTGAATGTTTATAAAGTTGCATGAACACTTACTCAAGCTGGCTCTGAAGTGGATGGACCCCAGCCAGCTCCAGACTGGAAGGTACCTTCTAGTTATGTTATCACCCTGTTGTACCCAAACTAATAAAATGCTTCTGAAAGCTTGCTAGTTTTATAAATGCATTTCTTATGCAGTAGAATTTTTTTTTTTTTCCTTTGATTAAACGGTGCTGTTTTGAAAGGGACAAAAGCACTCTAAAGACTAATACTGGGGGGTTTTTAGATATTTTGGTTCTAAGCTAAACCTGTTCAATGTGTACATTAGTGTCCATATACATGCACAGACCAATGTAAATCCAGATTGCAACATGCTTCACTGAGGTTCATGATTTCTAATGACTTTGGCTGTACAAATGTCACCATCTGGAACTAGCTCATGTGCCTTTTTATATTGAAGGAACAGACTGATTATACTTAGAAATCTGAGACTCTAGATTTTCTTGCAATATTACATTACACTGTCACATCAAATTTCAATAAGGGGGGAATGTGTGTAGTTTCCATCTAAAACAAATAGCTACAAAATACACAACGATTACCCAATATGATTGTATCACTTGATTCTTTCACAAGAAATCAAAAGAAATAAAAAATTATTTTCTTCTGTTGTGCAGATTATAAGTTTTTCAGCTTTTCTTATTCAGCTTTGCTGAAACTTCTGCATCTTAAGGTGCATTTCAAAATGTACGTATTAAAGTTGAGTACATTGGAAACTTCTCACCTGAGACTGAAAGGACACTGCAAGTTCATGTATTCAGGTAATAGTTCTATCTGTAGTTCTGGTCTGGGAGACTGAATCCTACTGTGGCTGATTATATCTACAGCTGAAACTGGTGATAGTTTAAGAAACCCTTATATGGACAGTTTGGAATTGCTCTTCGAAAGTTTCTACTGGTGTCAAATTTTAAGACTTTAGGTTTCCTTCTGAATTATTGTGCCTACATCCTGCCCTGAATCCAGGGATACTGCTTATGCCACAAACAGGATTTCTTCAGAAAAGCCTCAGGAGATTAAAAGTCAAGCCTTCTTTTATGGACCTGAAAAATGGTTGTTACCCTTACCCTCCCCTTCACTGTTTTATTTGGAAGAATGTGACCATAGAAAACACGTAGGGTTAGGTGAGTGGGAAAGGCCTGCCGCTTCCTGGGCTGTGCTGTGGGTACACTGCAGGCATAGCAGTTTTTATATTTTCTTTCAGCCCAGGCTGGTTTTTGGCGGCTGTTGTGGTTGTTTTGCTGCTAGCCAGGGTCAAAGCCGTAACACTCTTCCTTCTAACATGTCCACCTCTCTACCCAGCTTAGCGTCACCAGCAAACTTGGTGAGGGTGCTTTCAGTCCCGTTGTCCAGATCATTTATGAAGATGTTATTTTGTTGTAGAACTTGGTCACGTTAGTCTGGCGTGATTTTCCTTTGGCAAACCTGTGCTGGCTTTTCCCAAACACCTGCTTGATTTGGTTTCTTAATAGTTTCTAGGAGGACTTGTTCCCTTACTTTCCCAGGGAGCGAAGGAAGACTAACGGCCTGTAGCTGCCTGGCTCCTCTTTTGGGCCCTTCTTGGAGATGGGTATGACATTTGTCCTCTTCCAGTCATCAGGGATGTCCCCTGATGACCAGGATTTTTCAAATGTTATAGATGGTGGCCTTGTATTGGTAAAGGCAGAGACAAAAAAGGTGTCGAGACCCTCTGCCTCGCCAGCTTCATTCCTCTTTGTTTCCCTGCCCTGTTTAGCAACGGGCCTGTGTCTTCTCTGTGCTTCTGCTTGCTGCTTGTGTGTCTGAAGACCTCTGCAGCCTGCAGCCCTACCTCTGACTGGCCAGAAGGCACCCAGGAGTGGACATGCCCTCTTTGCAGCCCTCCACCCCCCGGAGCTCTGTCAGGGCGGTCACCCCAGCGAGCAGCAGCTCTGCTCGGACAGCGCGTGCTGCGCTTCCCGCGCTAACGGCCGCTCGCGGGGGCCGGCGCGGCAGCTCCTTCGCAGCTTCCCGCTCCTCTGAACGACCGCCGGGGAGTGCCAGCAGCCCCCGGCTCTTCCAGCCAGCTCGGTGCCTCCACACGCACAGCCAGCCCCCAGGGTGCCGGAAACCCCTCAGACAACCGGCGGGGAGAGACCTCGGCTGCCATCTGCAGAGACAGGGGAACTGCCGCCTCCTGGCTGCTTGGCTGGAGAGTGGACGGGGTCGACTTGGGCTCCCCGGTCTGGGCGGGAGCTGCAGAGCTGTGCTCTGGGGACACCTGGTACCTGAGGGACAGGGCAGGGGGCCCGGGTACGGGGGGAACAGGGTCCCACAGGACAGGGAGGGAGGGCTGAGCCCTGTCAGAGAGCGCCAGGTTGCTGCTGGGGAGGTTTCACCAAGAGAAGAAATGTGAGTTTTTGCCACAACTTGGGAGTTGTGAAAGTGACGAGTGTCGTCGATTTCTTTCCTCATAGTTTTTACCATGGCAGATGGCCAGCTGTGAAGCCTTGGGAGTTGTGAAAGTGACGTCGTCGATTTCTTTCCTCGTAGTTTTTACCATGGCAGATGGCCAGCTGTGTGAGTGCAACAAAATCCAGGAATCGCATTTTAAAAACTACATCCCAGATGCAAAAAACTTGTGTTGTTTGTATTTGCTTCTTGCTGGAGACATATGCTGTGATGGAGAATGTAAAAAACAGATTTGGAGAAAGGGCACTATGAGACAGTGTTCAGAGAGGTACACAAATCTATGATTCGGTTTCACACAGGGCTTGCGAATGTTTCTGTGATGTCTCTGGTGGCCTTTCCTGGCATCTGCTGTGCTGTTACCAAGATCTCCAGGAAATCCATAAACATTTTGAAATCCATCTCGGGAATGTGGGAGTCAGGGCATGAAATGCCGAGATGGGAATATTCTTGGAACTTCAGAGGAGTTAATGGATGCCTACAGTGTGACACCAGCTCTTTCCTTAATGAGCTGACAACCCAGATCTGAACACCCCTGGTACCTGTTGAGCTGTGGGTGTACATTTCTGTGGGGGATCATCAGGAGTTTGTGGTATTGCAGGGGGTACTTCTGAATCTGGATACACCTAGAATGTGTTTTTGATTGTATGTTCAAACAAATAAATAAACCCTCATGGGGTGATGGCAGTGGGGTGATGAAACTGAACAGGTTTCCTCTGTTCTTGTTGAGTTTTTTTCCCCCCCTGTAAGATGAAATACAGAAATATGGGCTGAAGCCCTGAGTTCTCGGCAGTAAACAAATAAATAAACCCTCATGGGGTGATGGCAGTGGGGTGATGAAACTGAACAGGTTTCCTCTGTTCTTGTTGAGTTTTTTTCCCCCCCTGTAAGATGAAATACAGAAATATGGGCTGAAGCCCTGAGTTCTCGGCAGTAATTTACCCCTGTAAGATGAAATACAGAAAAATGGGCTGAAGCCCTGAGTTCTCGGCAGTGATACCCACTCCTCTTTCTGAATAGAATGGGCTCATTGATGCCCAGAAAATTGCGAATTAGTGGGACTGCAATTAAGAAGCAGCAGTGCTAAAGGTGGGTGTGACTTGTGCAGTAGGAAAGATGCTCCTTTTCTAGGTAATGGAAAGCAAATTCTGCTTTCCCTGACTCCCACGCAGCCCCTTTGCTTTCAGCAGGCTTCCCTCCAGCGCCTCTGCAAGCCTGCTCTTAGGTGCAGCTGAAAGCAGAGTTTTTTTTTTTCTTTATTATTCCCACATCTCAGAGGCAGTTCTGCTTTCACTGAACTGAATGGAAATTTGTGAATAAGGATGATGCTTAGATTCATCTGCAGTGCCATGGTAGAGTTCATGCAGCCCTGCCTGCCTTCAGTAAATGTTAGCTTTGTGTTGTGTTTTTCACTCAAGTGACATCTACTGAATTGGAGAAGACCTGTGGGAGAAAATAAACTGATGACAGTAGTTTTGAACGACAAGCTTGGGAACAATAGATGTGCGTGTTTATAGAGTACATCTCTTTCAATCTCCTGAGAGAATTGTTTCCTCTCATAACTTGAGTAGGATGGAAATCTTTTCGGTCTGGTGGATTTGATATTTTTAACTCCACTTTTTATTGTGTTGTGAAAAAAAATGAACAGTCTTCATGTTTATGTCCCACAGTGTTACCTGCTGGTCCAAAATGCTTGAGACTTTCACATCTATTCCACATCTCTGCTAACACTGTGCTAGTCCTGATCTGGTTGAATGAGAGCTGCTACCGCGAATAATGTTATTGACTTCCTCGTCTCCTCACTCTGGTTTTCCTCTGTTTCTCAGGTGTGCTTTCTGGAGTCTGCATATAAGGGAGAGAGATTAATAGAGTTCTTTCTTATTCCTAAAGGCATCTGAATATTCTGTTAGCAGTCACTTGCTATAAAGTTATCT
Source organism: Pterocles gutturalis (assembly GCF_000699245.1). Lineage (NCBI taxonomy): Eukaryota > Metazoa > Chordata > Aves > Pterocliformes > Pteroclidae > Pterocles > Pterocles gutturalis. The sequence continues at coordinate 17,914 of NW_010125448.1, forward strand.
CCCAAAGTAATCACAGAAATATTTAAGATATTGTAGAACTTCTTTTGAGGCTCAGGAAGGTACAATCCTTTACTTAGACACGCAGTTTAGCAAAAGTCTTTGTAGCCTTGGTCTCATATTCTCTAATGTTACATTTGATAATTATTGGTTCTTCCAAGCAGAGCACCCTGCTGTTGAATTAGCCAGGCACAGCATTAGCCAGGCACAGCAGAGAGCCCTTGGTCTGGCCACGGTGAATATATTTTTGGATAGACTGGGACCAGCATGGTGACTTTATGTTATTTCAAGGATTTGCTACAATGTCCATGGCATTTTTGACCCAATACTGCATGCCTTTTAAAGGCATAATATATTTTTTTTTTTTTCAGTAAACCAACCTGAGAATCTGTAGAGTATAGGATTATTGCACTATAATATAAGGTATTAATATAGTGGCATCCTTGATGGCTTTCTCCTACCACAGTAACACTGTTTTGTAATGTGTGTACTGGAATGAAATGCTGATAAATGCAACATGAATATTTGCTAACTGCAGGTATTTTTTACAGTGCTGATCCCTCTAATATCAAGGCAGATGTAATGATAGTCCTCTGCATACTTCTGTGAGTCTGCGCTATGTTTAGTTTGTTAATGGACTGGAGAGTGATTTCTGATTATGATGCAGGCATTATTAGAAAGGGAAAAAGTGGATGTGGAAATGATAGGAGAGACCGGGTGCTTAAGTTTATAAATCTTAAATTTTATAGCATCTGACAGTCGATCCAGTCTCATTAGAAACTGTTTGGGAACAGTGCTAAGCACTGGATCTCAGTAAATGGTTAGAGTAAGGAGGGAGAAGGAAGTATGGCTTTATTCAGATCTTTCCTCCAGTTGACTTAAATGAGTGGACGAAAACCCTCTTGTAAAGAAGCACTTTTGAATCTTCCTCCAGACTTTGAGGGGTTTTGCTATTTATTTATATTAATGTAGAGTCTTTAAAATATTTTCCCCTGCAAAAGTGTATCAACCTATGTGTTTCTTACTTATGGATGACTGTTGATATTAACTATTACATAAAGAAGCTCTATTGTATCAGAACCACTAGATGAATGTTGTTACAGAACTGTATGTAAGTGGTGGTATAATTTAAGTATGATTACTCAGACATCACAGTGGGTTTTTTTTAGCAAAAGGATTGGTACTGACTTGGAGTTGGTAACACTTATGCAAGCTCATTTTATGAAGCACGAGAGCATGGGTAAAACAGGTGTCTTAAAGGCAATGGTAGGATGGGATTCAATCTGAGCCTTATGTGCCAGGTGAAATTTTATAAATCAGACAGCCAAGTAGATAGGTTCCTTGTGAACTGAT